>NC_043980.1:4701194-4833694 GCF_902150065.1 Myripristis murdjan | reverse complement strand
CTCTCTTGTCCCTTAAGTGATGTTGGGGGGGGGTCGGGGGTTTAAAACCTGCCCCTCCCCTCTTGTTTCAGGTCTCCCCAGCGCCCCTCCCTCTCCTCCTTTCTTCTTCTTCTTCTCCTCTTCTCTGTCTCTTCTTCTTCTTCTATCCTCTTTCATGCTCCGTGGCCTCGGCTCCTCCTTTTCAATTTGGCTCAGCAGAGGCTCTTGGAGGACAAGCGGACTGGAACTGTCTCTCTCTGTGTGTGTGTGTGTGTGTGTGTGTGTGTGTGTGTGTCGGGTGGGTGACGTGGTAACCTTGGGGGATCCACAGAACACATAACTTTGTTGAATCTTACTAAACGGGAATTCCTTCCTTCCTTCTTTCCTTTCTACCTTCCTTCCTCCCTGTCTTCTTTCCTTCCTTACCTCACCCCTCCCTCCTTCCTTCCCTCCCTCTCTCCCTCCCTCCCTCCCTCCCTCCCTCTGTGTTTCAGATCAGTTCGGTGTGTTTCTCTCAGTCTGAAGCTGCAGGCAGCAGCAGCAGTCAGTCTGGCTTCTGGCTGCCAAAAGTGGAATTAAGTCAGTTGCCAGGCTGGATAAGGAATGGGATTCTCTTCCTCCTCTGTTATCCCTCTGGACCAGATCCTGTTTCCCCCTGGGGGAGCGGGGCTGCTGTGTGTGTGTGTGTGTGTGTGTGTGTGTGTGTGTGTACGGTGGCACAGCTCTCTGCCAGGCCTCCGACCCCGGAGCACCGAGGCGGCCCCTCATCCGGCCGCGGCGTCCCGGCTCAGAGGCCCCGTCTCTGGGCGGGACGGCAGCTGCAGCGGGCCGGGGGTCCGGCCGCTCCGCGCCGCAGAGCGTCATTCATCTTCAGAGGCGTCGCCACCTGGCCGGGCCTCGACCCAGCTGGACCGCAGACCTGAACGCGCTGCTTAGTGATACCAGCCGAGGCTTTGCGGTTGCATCACAAATCTCCTAGCAACCAGAGCTGGCTCCCTCTCGGACGTCCAGCAGAGAACTGGCTGAGCGCAAACAGGAGGCGTGTCCCGGTTCAGAGGCCGCCTCCTGCAAGACGAAACCCTGCGCCGCCGCTGTAATCTATCAAACCGGCCACACCAGAGAATAAAGGCTCAGTTATACTCCCTTTACGTACGAAAATAAATTAATCTGTTTCAAACGATGTAACCCACACGCTGCCATGCATCCATCCACGTCAGCATGGATGTTAAACAGTAAATCCACTAGGGGGCAGCGCAGACTCCAAAGCTTCTGACAGCAACAAACATGGCGCCGGTGGAGGAGGTCGTAATGATGGAGCTGCTGCAAAGAAGCAGAAACGGAGGCGGCGCTGTCGACGGCAGTCTGTGAGGTCATTAAACACATCACCACCGGAGGACGGAGAATTATTTTCTCTAATATTATCAGTTTTTAAAATTTCTTCTTTGTGTCACGCTCAGAGAGCGACGAAATGAACACAGAGTACGGAGAGAAGCGTCTGTAATTCGTCCATATCAGTACTGAGCGATCCGCTCTACAAACGTATTTTAAATGCGGTGTGTGTGACCCCTTTACAAAGAAATGGGTGGTAACATGTCTGTATTTTTATTCTGTTTCAATCCCACCATCACTAGATGAAGCACTAAATGCTGAATATTTTGATGTGTAACATGTCTTTGTTTGTTTAAAATATAGACGTGTTACACAAGTGTCTGTAGAGCGATCCGTTTTCCACAGATTCACCGTGAGCACGCCTCGGCTTCCAGGGGCTGCAGCATCCAAACGTCCAGTCAGATCGCTTCGACTCTGGCACCATTTGATTCAGCACAAAACACTCAATATTTTTATATATATAATATGTATATGTTGAGTTTGAAATGTGGGTTTGAATCGTGAAAAACTGGGACAATCTGCTAGTGAATGTGGAAAAAATGTACAAATACTAGAGACAAACTGGGACGTCCGGTCATCGTTTGTCACTGTTAACATGCTAACAGTAGCTGACATTACATTATAACATTAGCTAGCAAGCTAATCACACGTGTTAACAAGAAGACGTGATGGTCATCTGACTGGATGACAGACTCTGGGTTTGCCCTGGTTTCAACCTGGGAGTCCTGAATAATAACCGTAAAACTAAGTGGCGCATTTTTCAACATCACTACCAAACTGTCAGTAGTTTATCACCGTGCACGCCTGCAGTTTGAACTGAACAAAAGCATATTATATACAAAAAATGTTCTGCGTTTTCTGCTGAATCTAAAGATGCCGGAGTCGACGCAACTTGACTTCCACTTGAGACGTTACGACCCCTGGATCCCAGCGATCCTCACAAAAACGTCTCGCTCTGCAAACACTTAGTGTGTGTCTTCACTGCCACATTTTCAAACAAACAGACACGTTATTCATCAGAAATGTCCAGATGTCCAAATGTCTGCCGAATCTAAAGAGTCCAGAGTCCAAAGAGCTGCAGAAACAGCTGGCAGAGAGAGAGTCACGTGTTTGATTTGAAAGGTATCTGACAGTGTGTCATGTGCTTCATCTTTACTAGCGTTATTATACAGTTTTCAAATGGGTAGATGTGCAAAGTGCTGAAATATTTCACCCGCATCCTGATGAAAACACCTACGATGTGCGTCTAAACGGGCCTTAGGGGGCCGGGTTGAGGGTTTGAAAATACGGACACCCTGTGAACTAATCAGTCCAGACACTGACACGGTGCGTTCACTGACATTCAGACGTACACTGCAAAAACTCAAAATGTTACCAAGAATATTTGCCTTATTTCAAGTCAAAATATCTCTTTACACGTAAAATAAGACATGATCATCTCAGACGTAACTTGTTTTTAAACAATTTTAGAAAAATGTCAAGTTACAGTTGTCTAAAAACAAGTTATTTCTGAGGTGATCATGTTTTATTTTACGTGTAATGAGACATTTTGACTAGAAATAAGACAAATATTCTTGGTAACATTTTGAGTTTTTGCAGTGCATGAATTTAAAAGCACAATTATTATTTTTTTGTTCACCGTGGCTGTCGAGGCCTGGGACGTCCAACATGGCTGCCAGAGGGTCTGTTACATCAGTGGAGCATTTTATAACGTGTGTCAGTGGTGTGTTCATGACTTTTCCTTGGCTGGTTGATGACACACACACACACACACACACACACACACACACAGATATAAAAATAACTGAGTGTAGTGTAGACATACATCACATGACTTATATGGAGCTGAATTGAGGCTTTTATTTTCTCAGTGAGTCTCTCAGCTGTTTGGTTTAAAACTCAGCGGACGGCCGGTCGAGTCCCGCGGTGGGGGAGGGCGGCGGGTTGAGGGTGTGACGGCTTGTGAAATGGACCGCCGGACCTCAAAATACATCTCCTCCTTTACTTTTTCATTAAAATTATTTTTCCATTCTCCCAAGAATAATTTGGAATTTAAAGTCCTCTATAATTGGGCCTATATTTTCCCGGCCCGCCGCGGCTGCGCTTATCAGCGAGGGGTAAGAATTAAGACCACATAGGGAACCAAATAACATTTTTAAAAGCTGGGAGACTTAAGTAGAAAATTGGCTTAGCATGCAGATAGCAGAGTCAACAATGGGAACATATATCCCGGCTCGGAGTGATTGAAGTCCCTGTCTTTCTGATGAACAAAGTGTTTGATTTTCGCCACGGCTCTTACATAAACTGCTAACTTGATTTCACACCCCGGATCTGAGGGTGACAACAAACACTTTAATTAGAGGAAGATGATGCAGGGAAGAGGGTGGGGGTGGTGGGGGGGGTGGAGGCAGGGCGACTTTAATGTTCCTGAAGTGAAGAGAAAGGTGATAGACGGTAACAAATCCCCAGCACACTCCAGACAGCCTAAATATACAGCCGGGAAGGCGAAACATAATAATTTTTCCCCCCACTTCTTCTTCTCCTACTTTTCATATCTTATTATTTTTTTTTTTTCCTCTTCATTCTCCGCCTCGGTGTCGTGAATATTTTTGCATAGCTTAAAAGAGGGGAAGGGTGCTATCTCACCCAAACCTACGTGCTTCATTTGCATTGTTCTTGTTGGAGGAGGGGGGCGGCGGGGGGCGGGGGGGGGCGGCGTGCTTTCAGATCTGGACGGAGGCGCATGTTTGGTACCTGCCCGTCTGAGCGAGCGGCGCCTTGTAGCCTTTTGAACTCGCGGCCTCTTCACACGGCCAGATCAGCCTCCTCTCAGAGCTCGAAGTAGTTGTTTTACGCCGATAAAAGAAAGGAAATAAGAAAAAGAAAACAAAGGCCCCGTGCTCGATCCTGCCGGACGTTATCGAGTGGCCGGGACGGATCACCAGCGCTGATAAATCCAATAAACGTGGCAAACGCCGAGGCCCCAACCCCGAGCGGACGCCGCCGCCGCCACCGCCACCGCCGCTCCCAGTTTGGGCTTTATTGGTCAGCAAATAATCAAAGCGCTTTCTTTTTTTCCTTTCGGAGGGGATTAGAAAGGCGAAGCTTAGCCCGCTGGACCGAGCATTGGCGGGGAGGCCGGGGGTGGGGGGGGAAGTGTGTGTGTGTGTGTGTGTGTGTGTGTTGGGGGGGTGGTTGCTCCTTCCTTATCAGGGCCGGGCTGCTGGATGGATGCAGCCTCGCTACAGGACAGATTGCTTTTCATCGCCGTCGCCTCGTCTACCGTCTACGGGAAGAACAAAGGCGCGCCGCGGCCGCCATGACGCCCCGGCTCCGGTGGGACGCCGAGGGCTCCGAAAGAGACGCCTTTATGTATTCATTAGGATGAGCAGTGAGATCATACACACACAAACACACACAGGCACACACACACACTCCCTTCCACCCTTTACCTCCCTTCTTTTCATCCCTCCATCTGTCTCCATTAAACGGGGTTAATTTCTTCGTTGTACCCCGTTTCTCTCTGATTGCCTGGGCTGAGGAGATGTGTGTGCATGACGTAGTGTGTGTGCATGACTTAGTGTGTGTGCGCATGACTTAGTGTGTGTGTATGTGTGTGTGTGTGTGCTGTATGTACATTGCAGTGTGCTGATGGAGAAGGTGACCTGTGCGCTTTCTGTTGAGCTGAAACTAAAATATAGAGACAAAATGACACGGCAGGGAATTTAAAAAAAAAAAAAAAAAGGAGAAAAAGACGCACAAATCTCCAAACTGTAAACTTTGAGCCAGTTTACAGCCCAACATGTGATCTGGAAATGGTCCAGAATTTGTCCAAAATGTCACGTTTGGTTGCGTTTCCTCGTGGCAAATCATCTCTTTTTTTTCTTTTCCAGTAATTGCCAAATTTTCTGCATTTGCAGGAGAACAGACTGTTTACTTTTGCTTCTTCTTTTGCAGTGCGAGATATTCAAAAACAGTTTCTCAGTCTTCATATTCGCCACAGCCTTTGTTGCCGTTCTTGTTCTCTTTCAGCTCTGGTGCCGAGCAGTGACGGCATCGTTCCGCAAGTTTCATCAAAACTCAATCAGCTGCGTCTCAAACAAATTCATATCCAGGAGGTAATAAATGAATAATTTTACAGTATATTTATAGGCACTATTTTCCCTGAGGCAACAAAACACCACACTGATGTGTTTGCCTTCACCCAGGCATCACAGATAAACATGAGCTCGTATTGTAGTCCAGTCATTTTATGAAAACACCTCGGACAAATTGCAAACAGAATAACTCAAAGAACTTGTAATTGACTTTTTTTCTTGTCTTTGTGTGTGTAATCAACTTGTGAATTTTTATAGTGATATCTGAAAGTAAAATGTTGAACCCCTTTCCCCTGTGTGTTAAAAACTGTGTTTTTTGGTAATATGTGGTCATATAGAGGTGATTTTCAAAACTTTCCACCAATGGGATTCCCTGGGACTTTTTTCCCCTCACTCAGGACAAACTGAGGATACAGAATCAGTTGAGTTTGCTTCTCTCGCCATTTGTCCTAGGTTGACCCCAATTTTGGCCCAAAATGACTGGACTGTTGTTGCTTGTATTGATGCCGATACATGAGAAAAGAAGCGCCTTGTGCAGGTGACGATGCCTCACAGCTTGGATCCATGCAGACCACAGTGCTGAGCAACATGAAGTGCAAACAGGTGAACGGGCTTGTGACCGCACACGCTGCAAAAACGCAAAATCTTACCAAGATTATTTGTCTTATTTCAAGTCAAAAATGTCTTATTTCTAGTCAAAATATCTCATTACACTTAAAATAAGACATGATCACCTCAGAAGTAACTTGTTTTTAGACAATTGTCTCTTGTTTCAAGTGGAAATTTGCTTGAAACAAGTGAAAATTTGCTTGTTTCATTGGCAAAATTTGCCAGTGGAAAAAGTGAAAATTCACTTGAAATAAGTGAAAATTAGCTAGAAACAAGAAACAAATTTTGCCAATGAAACAAGCAAATTTCCACTTGAAACAAGAGACAATTGTCTAAAAACAAGTTACTTCTGAGCTGATCGTGTCTTATTTTAAGTGTAATGAGATATTTTGACTAGTAATAAGACATTTTTGACTTGAAATAAGACAAATAATTTTGGTAAGATTTTGAGTTTTTGCAGTGCAGGCTGGGAAGAAGTGGAGGAGTTTTGCTCTTCAGACGCCACAGAGCCGCCGTCAGTCTGAGGAAACGAGTGCCGAGCAGCCGATGTCCGGTCCAGGTCACGTCACGTCACCGCCAGACTCAAAGCCACCGCCCCACTTCAGAACATTATGGGCTCGATTTTTAACATGCAGTGAACCAATCAGAGGCCGTCTCCCGTCCCCTCTAACAGCCAGGTGTGTCCCACCTTGGTGGGCTGCTGTTCTAATGGAGGATTCTCCAGGTAAGAAGGAAGGAGAGGGAGTGAAAGCTCCCGAGCAGATCAGGACTCCATCTGAGCTCCCTGAGGTGAAGCAGCGTCCCTGCCCTGTGTGTGGGACAAGCAGAGCGGACGCTCGCCGGCGCCCCCTATGGAGGCCACCATCACTGTCTGATAATGAGCTTCAGACAGCAGAGAGACCTGCAGCACTGACCTCAGATCTGCTGTTTGCTGCTCAGCCACTTTCAGCTCATTTTCAGAGCAGCACGCCCATGGAGCTCAGAGGGACACGAGACACTTTGCTGTTTCCACAACGTGAAGATGACGACTGAGACACTTGGACACTAGAAAAGACACTGGAGTCTCGGTTGGCGTTGCTTTGCATCAGATGGAGGATCAGGTCCTCAGAGTGCGTTGGGTGAATTTTGTGAATGGAGGTGAACGGAGGAGATGCTTTACCCTGCAAAACTTATCTTACCGCCATATACTCTACCTGGTATGTCTGATATAAAATCACTGCAAACAGATTGAAATTGTCGAGTCCTATAAGTACCTTGGTGTGTACTTGGACAATAAATTAAACTGGAAAGAGAATACCCAAGCCTCACTGAAGAAGACTCAGTCCAGGCTCTTCTTTCTTAGGAAACTCAGGTCTGTCAATGTTAGCACAAGGCTCTTGAACATCTTTTATCAGAGTATCCTGGCTAGCGTCCTTTTCTTTGCTGTACTCTGCCGGGGGGGCAGCATATCAGTTGATGATAAACATAGGATCAATAAGATGATCAAGAGGGCTGGATCAGTTAGTGGCCTCGTCCCAGAGTCTCTCGAGGCTATTGTTGAAAAGAGAACCAGGTCTAAATTAAAACTGATTCTGTGCTACGAAAACCATCCTTTGCACAATGTTTTTATGGGTCTCGGAAGCTCTTTTAGTGAGCGTCTTGTGATGCCTCGGTGCTCCACTGAACGTTTTAGGAAGTCCTTCATTCCTGCGGCTGTCAGGTATTTTAACAAACATTGTTAGGTTCAGATTTGGCATTGCTGCATAGCTCTCTTTGGTATTTATTCAGTATTTATTCTTCTTTTTTTTTTTTTTTTTAAATCTCTGTGTTATCTTATCATGTCCTCTCTTTACAATTCATGTCCTACTTCTAGATCGTCTCATTGGTTTCTATTGTCCTATTGTTTTTGTTGTGTATCATATCATGTCATGTCATGTTTTTTTTTGTTTGTTTGTTTGTTTGTTTGTTTTTCTGTCTCTGCGGGTGGTAAAAACAGTTTCCCCTATGCGGGATCAATAAAGCTTACCTTACCTTACCTTACTGAAGTGACCGTGAAACTTCATTGTTAAGTGCGTATATGGAAATCCTGCAGCTCGGTTAGTGGCTACACGGCGTCTACCTGCTAAGAAATGGCGAAGAAATTTCACGTCTCACTTCAAGTCCGGTGAAGTCCGAAGGAGGCGATCATGCTGGCTGCGTCCCACCAACAAGTTTTATTTGATCAGACATCAGCTGATCACAAAGATCAGCGGCTGCAGGGTGTTCACCTCCAAACGGGCACAGATGTGAATAAAAGGGTTAATAAATATGTTAAATGTAATATTAACGCAGCTCAGCCTGCTGTGCCCCATTTTCACTCTGTGCAGAAAATTCGCCGGCTAAAAATAGACGCGGCTGCCCTCGGCACTAAACCTCTTTAATTGCTGCCTCCTCCGTGCTGCCTTCAGGGACTCTGTCACTCTGCAGCCTGAGAAACACCCCGCTCACACATGAGCGTTTAAACACTGGTGTGTGTGTGTGTGTGTGTGTGTGAGAGAGAGTGTAAGTGTGTCATATTCCCACTGCTCGTGTTAATCTACACTTTACACACACATCCACGGTGTATTCAGTTCTCTGTGTGTGTGTGTGTGTGTGTGTGTGTGTGTGTGTGTGAGATTGTATTTTTACCTATTTTATCGTGCCAGTACATTTTTGCAATGTAATCCATTTCGTGTCTGTGTGTGTGTGTGTGTGTGTGTGTGTGTGTGTGTGTCTGGCCGTCCTGGTGTGTAAATGTATACGTTGTGTGTGTGTGTGTGTGTCTTTATGTAACACAGTTTGTACAAAGAGCTGACATGAAACCTCGTCCTCTAAACAGCGCTCGTACAGTAAACGCTCTCTCGCTGGCGGCCATGTTGTCGCTCCTCTCTGCTGACATCTAACCCCAATTTGCGTCACACTAATTCCAAGTTTTGAGTTACCCCGCTCTCTCTCTCTCTTTTCTTTCCTCCTTTATGTCTCTTTCTCCCTGTCACTCCTTTGCTCGCTCGCTCTCTCTCTCTCTGTGGCGGCGGCCCCTGGAGGCGTTGGCCCATTTCAACTGGAGAAGAAAGGCGAAATAAAGGTGAGTTAAAGGCGGCGGGGGCGGCGGCGGCGGCGGCGTGGTGTTGGGCGGACAGAGCGGCGCCAGGCCTCGCTGACGCCACACAACGCCACAGCCCTGCAGAAAGCTCAGACACACGAGGTGAAAGCACCGAGGCCTCGAGCGATACGGGAACGACTGGAAGCTGCCGTGCCGATATTTGAAAAGTGGCTTTTATTTTGACACCATTAGGTTAACCCTCTGCACAGAATTTCCCTTTATGTCATTTAAAAAATATTTTTTAAAATAATTGTGACTTTTTTCATGGGGTCTTATCAAAAATAAAGACATAAATAACTTTAAAATAAAAAAAAAATTAAAAAAATTAATAAACACATAAATTAAAAGTGGGAAAATTAAGAAAACACTGAAGAAAATAAAAAAAAAATATTAAATTAACATAAAGGACATTTAAAAATATAAAAAATGTCACCAGTTATGTATAGAAAAATTGTTAAATATATAAAATATTTTTAAAGTATGAAAAAATTGTGAGTGGTTGGATCATAAATAAACAAATAAAACAAACAAAACAAGCTTCTTCATTGGCAGTAGCCATTGTAAAAAAAATTAATTTCAATTTTTTTGGAAAGCGATGATGGAAATTTAATTTTCATGCCAAATAATAACAAATAATTCTGTCTTCTCCTGAGAATTTTATTGTTGATAAGTTGGAAAAGCCAAATCTTGACCGTAATAGATCACCAATCTTTGCCGTTTCTCCAATTTGTTGTCTTTGTTGATTCTGTTGTGTGTTTGTTTGTTTATTTCTTTCCACATGGTTTGTAAACAAAAGGTCACATGATTCATCAGCAGTTTGTTTATTGGAGTGAAGACGCTGTGGCAGCTCGGGAGGGAAAACGAATCTGATGAAGAGAAAACTTTCACACGAGCATCAGCCTCAGCAGCAGCCTCCACACACCAGGAGCTGCGTCTGTCTCCTTATTACCCATAATCCCCTGTGTTTCGGGGATCGCTTCCTCTCGTCGGTTTGGATTACACACCGCGGTTTGAACGCCCTGTCCTCACCTGGCGGAACAACGCGAACCACAGGAGGAAGCGCTCCAGAGTTCAGACAAACCGATCAGAACGCAGTGTCAGTGAACGCACCGTGAGGTTTATTCCTGCCTGTCGGACTCAAACGCAGCAGCGCCGTCCCCTCACCTGCCCGCTCCTTACTTTAATTTCATCTGCACGGCCATTTTGGCTCCGCCGCAGACACATACGGGATCTTATTTCTCTATAAAAAACAAACAAAAAAACTTGGCAGAATTGTTCCTCTCATTTAGAAAACCGTTTCTTCGTGCGGTCAACAATTTAAGAGAGAAAAATCAAACTCAGAACATTTATTTGTGTGGAATCTGATCAAAATGTTGAAATCAAACTTCAAAATCAGCTGCTAGAGAAGTTAAATCATCAAATATGCAATCAGTCAAACATCGTATCCTTCTAACACATGGATGATTTTTTTTTTACAAAATAAAAGGCCGATGTCAGTCTGACCCTAACAGTAACCTGTGACAAATACAAATACTGAAGCTACTTATTAAAAATCTGTACTGCTACTGTTTCTTCTCATAATGCTTGTTATTTATTTGTCACTTTTGGAGAAACAAATTCTGAGTTTTAGAGCTTTTTCATTCATGATGTTATAAATGTAAACAAGCAATAACATGACGACATCGCTGAAAAAAAAAACACATCAAAACAGTGCAGATGTGTTTATTGCACTAGTGCTTGGAAATCCGATGTTCCAAAATGAGATACAGATATAAATGTAATTTGAAAACCTGACACTTTTTTCCTTTAAAGTCATTGTGAGGAAAATTTTAAAACTCTTGATTATGATTTGATGATTTTCTGTCGGTTTGATATTTTGACAAAACAGCAGAGGATTGTTCAGCGGCCGGCGTGTAAAGCATGTAAACGCACCGTAATAGTTTAAGATAAAGGGGGGGAAAAAGAAAGAAAGTGAAAGTCTCAGGTTCCGGTCGTCAATAACATTTTTTCCGAACCACCAGGTTTAAACATAACTACGTCACAAATTCATTAGCAGAGGTGGGTTTTTTTAAATAGTAGATCATTTAAGGCCTTGAGAAAACACTTTACCTTTTTGTGATTTTGAATGAACCTTAAGGAAAGCTTCAGAAAACGCTCTCTCTCCGCTCTCTGTGTTAGAGAAACCATCGCAGCGCCAACCTGCGACTCCGCCGTCCGAACTGAAACCTCCCGACCTGCCGGCTGCCGGCGGGGGTTTTGGGTGAAGGCGTCGGCCTCGTGACAGATGCCGTGTCGGTGCACGTGCTTGGAATGTGGACGCTCGCTCGACAGATGGCTCAAACCTCCTGAAAACCTCCCGAAAACCTGAAAACCTTCTGAAAACCTCCTGAAAACCTTCTCCACGTCCGTGTGTGAACTTGTCCCCGGCCGAGAAGAGAGGGGGGGGGGGCCCATCTGCCGGCCGACCCGCTCGCCTGTCGCTCCCGGGGCTCGGACCCGCCATCTCGTCGTTTCCAACATGGCCGCGGGACTCCGGGCAGGAGGCGACATGACGGCTCGGGTGTGTCGGCGTGCATGTGAGACGGCGGGCTTAAAAGGTCAGAGGCAGACAGAGGAGCTGAGGATCGCTGCGGGACCCGGCCCCCTCGGCCCCCGGGACCGGGGCACAGAGGAAGGGTTGAAAAGTTCATCCATAGGGGAGAAGAAAGGTGAGCGAGGCAGTCATGCAAAAATGTGAGATGTGTGAGTGTGTGTGTGAGTGTGTGTGTATGTGTGAGTGTGTGTGTGTGTGTTGGGGGGGGGATTATCCCGGGCTAAGGTGACAGAGGACAAATAAAAGGAGGCACAGAAGTGAGTGTTTGACAGCGTAAACTGAGATGCTTTATGTCTCCTTTGGGCTGAGTCATCATTTTCAGCCCCGGCGCTCGCAGGCAGTCAGCCATCAAACCGCCAGCTGACTGATGGGTAAGTGTCAATCAATTATGACTCTGCTGATCGATCAGTCGTTTAGGCCATTTATCAGATTAAAAACCCCAAACCTTATCTGAAGCGTCACTGAGATCACAAAGATTATGTTGTTTCTCTTTCCTATTTATTTATTTATTTTTTTTTCAATTTTATTATATTTTTGAATTGAATTGAATTGAATTAACAAATTTATTTAATTTTATTAAATTTATTTATTTATTTATTTTAGTTCATTTTCCTTTTCCTTTGTCCATTCATATTTTTATTTATTTGTAATTTTTTTTGCTGCTGGTCAGACTAAGGAAGACACTCAAAGACAGACTGACTTATTTATTTTTCAGGGTTTATTTACTTTTATGATTAATTGAAAAAATACTGGATGGATAGAACGATCATCTGGGTGTCCCTGCTGAATGCTAACACTTCAGCTAACATGCTAACACAGTGTGCTCAGAAATCATAAGCAAACTGTCCACAGTGTGAGGAGAAAAGCCTGTTGTGATTCTTCCTCACGACCTACATTTCCATCGTGAGCGACGTTTTTTACGAATCGACAGCACAAAAAAACGTTACACTCCAAGTCTCATGGGAAGAGAGATCTGTTGTTGAAAATGCACTATTTTTGTCAGATTTTGTTGATTTAATTGTGTATCATTAACATTAAAGTTCTGCTACAAGCTCTTATTTCTCAGTCTTATAATACCACACCTGAACGTGTTAGCTGCAAATCCTCCAGTCACTTTTTGAGTAAAACGTCTCAACATTGTTATTTTTTTTTTTTTTTTTTACAGTGAACTCACTGGCAACTCCCCGTTCATGACAACAAGACCTCTGCTGTGAAGTTTTCATTTTTCTAGTTCAACTTACTGACCCTCCTCACCTGAGCGACAGGTGAGAGCAGCTGCTGTGATGCTGCGCAGGAAAGTAGAAGTACTGTTCCTCTGCTGGTATGTGACTGCAGTAGAAGTAGAAGTACTGTTCCTCTGCTGGTATGTGACTGCAGTAGAAGTAGAAGTACTGTTCCTCTGCTGGTATGTGACTGCAGTAGAAGTAGAAGTACTGTTCCTCTGCTGGTATGTGACTGCAGTAGAAGTAGAAGTAGTGCAGTAAAAATCTCCTGCAGTAAAAGTCCAAAGTGTCTCATGTCAAATGTCCTGGCAGTAAAAGTGACTGAGCTCCTTTTTCCAAACAGTAACTGTGTTAGCTGGGATCTTTTCCATGCAGTTAGAAAAGGAGGAGAGAACACACTGCACACTGCATGCTTTTAAAGGGACATTACACTAAAACTGAAGTGAGAACTCTGTTGACTCAGCTGACACATGTGGGATAAGCATATAATGCGGTGGTTGAGTCTACATGGTTTTCATCACCAGCCCGACTCTCTGATATTTTTCTCCTTATTCCCCACACTTAATCCACATTGTTTTTTTTGCCAGTTGAGTCTAAATGGTCCCGGCCTCCATATGGAGCAGTATATATTGTGAAATTTGAAAACGACAACAAAGGAGAAGCAACAAAGTAGAAGCAGGTTCCTCTGCTCATCTTTGCTGACTGAGCTTTTATTGTGAAAGGCTCCACAGTGTGTCACTGATCATTTGTAATGACCATCTGCAATGGATCTGAATTAAAATGCAGTGAAGTGAACTCAAGCAGAATATGGACTGAAGGAAAAGTCATATTACAGATAAAAAAAAAAAAAAAAAAAACACTCAAAAAAGTACACAAAAAGCTTCACAGTTGCAGTAACGTGAGGAAATGTAATTGGTTACTTCCACCTCTGGTCACGGTACACGCTCAGAGCCACAGCGTCCTAAAACATGGACCTGATGTTTCTCTGTTCACTGAGGAGTTGTGTATCAGAGAAGTCGAGCCAAGCGGAAAGATGGATCAATTTTTTTTAAAAACGTATTATTACCAAGACCAGACAAAGATGAAACACAGGTACAGGTGGTGGTCGGGAAGACAGGAAGCTGAGTTTACGACAGCGGACGTCCTGTGCTGACGCAGCGGCGGCGTTCTCAGCCGAACTGACCCGGCGGCGTGACGCGAGGTGACAGACTCCGTTCATCTGAGGGCCGATGGCTCGTCTGTCGGGCTGCGAGGAGACGAGCCGCCGGGCCGCCGCGCTCCTTCCTCCGGTCTTCAGCGCTATCTGCCGCGTGGAGAGCGGCTGCTGGCTCCACACCAGCACTTCAGGGCGCTTTCTTTCTATCAGCGCCATCCCAGGCAGATGGCGGAGTGAGTGTGATTGGCAGAAGGAGTGGAAGACGCAGCGACGGAGTGCACACAGTTGCCAAGGAGTGTGTGTGTGTGTGTGTGTGTGTGTGTGGAGGGGGGGGATAAGAGGGTATGGTGAACGGGGGGTTGTGGGGCGTGACCGCTCTTAATTATCCAACATGGTTGCCAAGCGTTGGCACTCCAACAAGGTTTCGGAGCTGGGTGACGGGCTTCCAGCTCGAGTCAGGAGCTGATAGATGTGTTTTTTTGGGGCGGTTTCAAATAGCGACGCCTCAGTGACTAATGTGTTTCTAGAAACGGCCCAAACCGCCGCCGCCGCCGCCGTGCACGCCACCAGCCGTTCCCATGACATGCAACACAAAACAACAGCAAAGCGCTCGGCTCAGCGGCCGGGCCGGCGGCGCTGACAGTGTCTGCTGAGGCTTCGCTATCAGCAGCGCATCAGAACAGGCCCGTACTTTTAATCCCTGGTTTAGATGAGTTTCTCCGATCTGCTCTGCAAATCCCCGCTGGAATGTGACCGCGTGCACGTCGCTCTCGCTGAGATACGGATCGACTGATGCGGCCGCCTGCACAGCGGCCTCACCGAGCGGGGGAACAAAGCCGCTCGTCTCCAGGCTGCGGCAGACAACCTGCAGGTGTAATGCGACTGCCAGTGGAGGCTCCAAAATGGCGGATCGGGGTTGGGTTCATAGGGGCGAAGAAGAAGGAGGAGGAGGAGGCGGCATGGAGACACTCTGCCTCTGCCATCTGAGTCATGTGGGGGAGGAGATAACCGCCCGTTGCGGGCGAGGTCGCCGCCACCACCAGGTTCAGTCTGAGGTCAGGAAAAAACTCCCACAATGCCCCTTGTTTCCACAGTACACAAACCGACCGCACCACCAAGGATACCGCCGCCGCGATACCATCACGTTTCCTGTCTGTTGTCATGTTGTGGTGGCGCTCCGCAGCCCAAAAATATTCCTAATCCCCACATTGCGGATCGGCCAGACATAACAAACAACTGCGAAACGGTGGACTGACGCCGGCCGCGCACGCCAACGGCCGCCGCGGGGCTCGGCCCGCCGAATGGACTCGTTTGTCCATATAAGTTCAACGGTGGAGCGATGAAAGCCGCGGCTCGGCGCTCAGAAAACTGCATTCCCCACATTCCTGCTGTGTCCTGCCCGCTGACAGAGACTCTCTGAGGCCTGGGATTACCGCCGCCGCCGCCTCCAGAGGCCGCCGCTCACAAAGCAGAGCTGCTGTTGTGTGTATATGCAACATGTATACAGGACTCCATGTTCACATATCTGTGTGTGTGTGTGTGTGTGTGTGTGTGTGTGTGTGTGAGCGACGCCTCTGTCTGTGGCAGGACGGAAAATTAACTTTCTGTCAGGTTCAATTTTTGCCTCAGTTCTCAAATTACCACCAGCACTTAGTTAAAACAGCGACTGTAAATCTGTGGCAGGTTAACCCGGCGTCATCTGGTGGGCTGGCAAAACAGTGAAACTATCTGACTAATTTTGTGGTTGACCAAACACCGTGGGCGGCATTTTACTCTCTGGAATTTCTCTCTCTAGTTAAAGAGGCCAAAAAAAAAAAAAAATCATCTTAACTCATTCAGTCTCATCCTGTGTTCACATCTTGTTTTCCTTCAAACATGGTCAAAAATCTTCCAGTGGGATGAGATAATCCCACTTGTTTCCAACACTAATCAACTTGTTTCCAGATTTTTCTTGAGTCAGGGGTCATTTTCTTGATCCTGGAGCCTTATTCTGTCTTATTCCCAGAAAAAAAAAAAAAATCCTGAATCAAGTGAAAGTGCACAGGAGACAAGTGGGATTATCTAATCCCACTGTATGATATTGTTCACTTTTAAACCTGAAGGTGGGATTAAACGGCTTGTTAAAATGGAGATTTTTTTGTGCAGGGCGTCCCGGTTCCTGTCTCCAACGACTCGGCGTCAAACAAGGGAAGGGCGTTTTTATTATAAGAGAGAAAGAAATAACATCACAAATGTCAGGATGTTAGACGTGTGTGTTAACATGTTTGTTTATGGGTGTGTGTGCGTGTGTGCGGTGGGGTGTCTGTGTGTTTTGTGTGTCTGGTATGTGTGTGTGTGGGAGTGTTCGCCGGGTTAGCGCCGCAGTCATCCCCGTCCTGGGGCGTTTGGCGCTGAGTGACAGCTAAAGCGGAGGGCCGGGGCGACACACAAAGCGGGGTAAGGAGAGCCGCGGTAAACAGGCCGGGCCTCGCCGAGCCGACACGACACGACGCGTCAGCTCTGTTTACGCATCAGCTGTCAAACTGGAGAGCCGGCTCAAGTGCACGGAGGCGCTCATTAACACGAGGTGATGATTAATATTTCCAACATGCGGCCGAGTGATTCATGTGGTTCGCACGGCGCTCTGCAGGCTGCGGCAATCTCATTGGCTGAGTCAAACGACAGGGGGCGGAGCCAGTCATCGCCGCCTGTAGCTCTTACAGTTAACTTCAGACAGACGGTAAGAAAGCAAAGGACCAGGAGAGGAGGACGGTCATGTGAAAAAGCCTAGCACTCCTTTACACTGCAAAAAAACAAACAAAAACAAATAAAAAAAACAGGTTATTTACTCTCATATTCTGAGGTAAAATGCAATTTAACTTGTTTCATAAATTTTCTGGGAGCAAGAAAATGTTAAAACAAGGCAAATAAAACGCCTGCTGGCTGACAGTGGTGCATTTAAGGAAAGTTGATTAATTTGTGTCGTCCTTTAAACAGAATAAATAAAACAGGTATCGAGAAAATGACCCTGAAGTCAAGAAAATTCTGGAAACAAGATGATTAGCACTGGAAACAGGTGGGATTATCTCATCCCACACGACAGATTTTTTAAAATTTGCTTTATCTCTGAAGATGAGATTGCATGATTTGTGTATCTGAGGAATTTTATCATGTACTAAATAAAAAAAATGCCATAAAATATAGTAAATTCGACAAATATCGAGAAAATAACTGACGTCAAGAAAATTCTGGAAACGAGGGATTATCTCATCTCACACGGCAGATTTTGTTAAATTTGTTTGATAAAAAAACAGATTTTAACTCTGAAGATGAGATTTCACGATTTGTTAACTTTAAGATTTTTGTTGTGCGCTGAATGAAGAAATGTCAGCCGGTTAGCCTAGCCGACGTTTCACACTCAGACTGGCCATACTAGCATCTCACAAGCTAAACTGGCTAGCATGGTTAGCTAACTGGCTACTAGCTCATGAAGGATCACTAATAAGAATCAATAATAAACCTTGATTAATGTGTGTGGTCCTTTAAATAAAGTAAACACAACACGTATCGAGAAAATGACACGGTTGTTGAGAAAATTCTGGAAACAAGATGATTAGAGTTGGAAACAAGTGGGATTATCTAATCCCACATGGCTGTTTTTTTTTTTTGTTTGTTTTGTTTTTTTAAATCTTCAGATTTTAACATGTGGGATGATTGCAAATGATTTAAGATACTTTTTTTTAGTGTGGATTTTTAATTAAGAGAGATATTCCCTGAAACAACCATAAAATTAGCTAGCTACTCTTACTATCCTACCAACTCGTTTGAAGAAAAAAAAAAAAGATTTTACCTTGGAGGATCAGATTGTATGACTTCACAGAATTAATATGAAGATTTTGTCGTGTATTAAATGAAGAAATGTCAGCTAGTGAGCCTGACTGACCTTTCACATGCTAACTAGCCGCACTAGCGTCTCACTCGCTAAACTAGCCAGCATGCTAACCTGAATAAAGGAGAAAGGAATCCCCTCCATGTTGAATGTGAGTGACAGTGAGACTGACAGGCCGTCAGCGCCTCTGAATAACCCGAGCGGCTTACTCCTCAACAACCAGGCGGGAACACGACAAACTGGTTCTTTAGCTTCTCTGAGGTTCTGCGTTCCTCGAGTGTTTATGTAATTAAAGCTCCACGCTGCAAACGCTGCTCGGAAACTAATTGCGTGTGTGTGTGTGTGTGTGTCAGTGTGTTTCATTCTCACCGTCTGGGATGCACAGTGTAGTAAACACACACTGACTGACTGACTGACTGACTGATTGACTGACTGTTATTTGGCAGGTCGGGACCCGCTGTGGAAAAGCTCTCCGGGCTGCCTAATCATGCGTTTTGTGTGTGTGTGTGTGTGTGTGTGTGTGCCAGTGATGGCGGTGCAGAGGAATGCCAAAGTTCACCTGCTGGTCTGAGAGTCAGCGCCGGGCGAGTCAAGCCGGGACAGGCAGCTCCGGTCGCTCTTCCTCGTGCACAATCATCATCATCATCATCATCATCATCTTCGTCATCATCAGTTTTTCCACGCCGTTTAACCGAAACATGAACGCCACACACACACTCCTCTGAAGCTGCTGGCTGGAAATGGAGTCCTAAAAGCTGCTTTATTTACTCCACAGATCACAAGCAAATTTCATTTTTCATCTTAAAAGACGAGACGATGATGCTTCTGCATGTTCAGTGTCTAATATTTCTCCAAAATGTTCCTCTGATCTCCTCCCAAAGCGAGCGGTGGGATTTTAGAGCTGCCACATCTTTCCTCCTCCCTTTCCTCCAGGGTTGGGAATCTCTGGAATGAGGCCGATTCGATACATATCTAGATACACGGGTTACGATTTGATTCAAAAACAATATATTTTTAATACAGAACGATTCGATGCGGTGTAAAAACAATACGATAGTTAACATTTGTTGATGTAGACGTTAATCATAAAGAGGCCAGTTCTATAAAATGACATTCTTACAGTATTTTCAAACATGTAAAAGAGCACATGTCCCCGAGCATTGTGGCTTTATGGCACTGTCAGAAATAAACAACAACAAAATCCCATGTCAATGTATTTATTTTTAGACATGGACAAAAAAAAGACTTGCTGAATGAACATCATTTTGTTGGATGGGATCTGAAAATAAAATAAATAAATAAATAGATAGATAGTGCAAAGCCCCTCCAAAACTGACAAATATTCTATGGCTTAAATTGTCAATAGTGGCAAATATTAGTCCAGGAAAATATAAGCAAACATAAAACACTATTTTCACCGGTCAAGCTGGCGCTGGCGTCGGTGATGGTGCTGTTGGCAATATTTACATCCATTTTTTTTTTTTTTTGTTTGGTTTGTTTTTCGTTGTCGTCAGTCATGTTACTAGTAGTTATACTGTAAGTTTTGGGTCGGGAGCGTAACGTTACGGAGCGCGAGAGTCGTTTCATGAGCTCTCGTGTTGTTTTAGAGATGAAAACTGTAAAGCCTCAGGCCACTGACTCCTAGTCTCGCGATATCCGATCCACAACTCTACAGTCGATTCATCTGAGGATCCATGGCTGATCCATGATCGATTGAGGAGTCTGCTACTGACACAGCCGTATCTCTCGCCTGTAAAAGCGCTTATCCGGTCATATCGGTTAATCGTTCCCAACCCTACTTTCCTCCAGCCGCTGGTTTCCATTCATTCCACGACGATATGAACATGAACTTTCAGAGCCTTCACACTTTCTTCACTCCAGTTTTCCATCAGCGGAATAAAGTCCTCCACATGAGTTTTCCTAAAAGCAGCAGCACTGTTGGGTTTTCAGGACTTTTTCAAACTGAAATGCTCCCTCCTCCTCCTCCTCCTCCTCCTCCGCCAGGGAAAATAGTCCCCGGGGAAACGTTTTGCTTTCCACAGCCAATCATCAGCTGTGTGGTTTCTGAATGTTGAGGACTTTGTTCGCCGCAGAAGCAGAACATTATAAGGCGGCCAAAAATTCGACCAAAAATTTTGTTGGCATGTAAAATGTGGGGAAATTATGGTAAGCGGACCAAATGTTCATAATCAGTGGTGCGGTCCTTTAAGGTCTCAATTTATTTATGTCGTTACCACAAGAAAACAAATGTTCCTGAGATCATCACATTAATTTGAAATCTTGGAAAAGAAAGCTCACCCAACTGGTAACCTGCAACAATTCATCCAAGCATTAATTTATAATAGAAATACAAAAGTGGAATTAGATTTATTTACATTCCCTGAGTCAGTGTGACTTGTCGAGACAAAACAGACCTGCACACTTCAACAATTAGTGTTTTGGTTTTTTTTTGTTTTTTTTTCCACAAGATCTCAAATTAATTTCATTTTCTCAGGAAAACAGGAAAACAAGATTGTGTTAGGCCAAGCAAACATCCCACTGAGAAAACAACACTGATTACCTCATGAAAATGACAGGAATAAATTTAGATATTGTGAAAATGAACAAAATGTTATTGAAACTCGTTATCACAGGAAAACAGGGTCAATAAAATGTATACAGTCATGTTTTTTGGTCCTTCCATAGATTTCCACAATGAAGAAGAGCTGTCGTGTTTATATGGTGCATCATGGGTTTAAAATTGTTTCCTCTAATCATGGAGGAAAATCTGATATTTTGAATGATTTTAAAACATGAAGATCACTGAAATTGAAGATATGAAGCCTTCACATCACACCGCGTTAAATGCTCTTACAGTCACACCAGAATAACTGCTGGGTTGTGGTTAAATTTAAATTACACATCATAACCATCATTGTCTGGCCTGGTTTTGGAATTTGAGGGCTGGTTAGTCGAGAAAATCACAGAGAAGATCCTTTAAAAGACAATATTTGAGATCTGAAATTCAAACTTTGTTCAAACTTTATTGTGCAATATATCTGTACATTATTTTAACCTTTATTTATGCTGTTTTTATGCTGATTTTGGTGCTGCAGACGAAATTTCGTTGTGTTTTTATATACAATAACAATATCTATCTATCTATGTATCAACTGGCTGCCTGTTAGTTTTACTAGAATCTCTCTCTCTCTCTCTCTCTCTCTCTCTCTCTCTCTCCCCAAATAATTAATAACAAATACTGCTTCATGAAGCTCCTCATTAATTCATATCAAATCAAAATAAATCCATGTTTACTGGTGAGTGAGGTCTTGGTTGGGTTGCAGACTGCAGCCCTGCTTGACATCAGCATCAGCAGCTGTCACTCAGCCGTTCCTCATGCGTGTGGCGCCCTCTGCTGGTCAACAGGTGAGTGGCAGGTTCAGGTTGGAGTGAAATTGGGTGTCAAATTGAGGTGCAGGGACCCTTGAGGGTCCTTGAGGGTCTTCTGGGGGTTCCTCAGCTAAAGCAGGAATAGTTTAAATGTGTGTTTGACACTTTTCACAGAAGAAGAAGGGGGGGGGGGGGGGGGGGGGTCGTTTCTTGCTAATGTAGGCCTACTCTGGCTTTTTCCCATGTTTTTGAAAAAAAGTCAAGTTAATTTTGTGGCAGAAAAAAAAGTGGCATTAGCAAATTAACCAAAAAATTGACTGGACTGGAGCATTAGTAAAAAAAAAAAAAAAATGCAATAAATAAAAAGAAAAGAAGAATATTTGCAAAAAATACACGAAAACTATATAATTATTAAAATAATCTGATACAAACAAAAGATCAGAAATGTATGCTTAAGTTAAAGGTTTAAAGAGCCTTTTTATTTTTATTGTTGGGATATAAAAATGTTTTTAAAATTGTTTGGTTTTATTAACAAATATGAGGAACATTGCCAGAGTTGCTGTAAGGTTTATTTTTTTCACAAAGCCAGGCTAATGACTCCCATAGACTTCAAGTCTTTATGCTAAGCTAACAGGAAATGCTGCCCGCAGGAACTGAACCACTGGACACACAGAGGAGAAAATGGTGTGCAACATCTGGTCTCAGTCTGGGGAAGTCAGGAAAAGGGAATTTTGTCCAAAACTTTGTAATATACCTAACTGGTATTAGATTTGGGTGTAAAAAAAGGTCCTGAAATGACAAGACCTCTGCATGTCATTCCGCATTTTCACTTTCTCCTCTCATAACTGTCTTTCCCTGTCTCTCTTTCACACACACACACACACAGTTCTGCCCTGTTCTTTCTAAGCCACACAGGAGTCCATCTTATCAATAACAGACATCTAACCTAACATCAGACACAACTGATTATTGATTGATGTGATCAGATCAGCTGAGCGGCTGTGGGTCAGCGTCCATCTGGGACATGAGGAGCTGATTTGCAGACGTCAGTTTTATCATATTTGCTCTGAGCAGTCCAGGGAAACCTCCTGAACGTTCATTATATCACCAGGGAACCTGCAAGTCGGGGTTAACGAAGGTCAGCGATCAAGTCCTCCTGCGTCAAGTCCTCCTTCCTTTGAATAAGGAAACTGTGAGTGGAAACAAGTCCTTAATAAATAGAATAATATCTTCTGAGAATAAATACACAAAAGCTGGCTCCCTCCAGTCAGCTATGGTGGCCCACAAGGGACAGGAGTGACTTTCACACATGTTGGTTGCACAAATCAGTAACACACTTTGGACGGGCTGAAATCTGACTTTCTACCGGATGAAACTTTGATTTTAAGCTCACAGGTGTTTTACAGAGTTTGAGGAGCACTGAGGCCAGTTAAGTTCTGGCCCTTCGATGCACCGAGTGTCAAACTTCCTGTGTTTTTATTCTGTGAAGATGTGGAGTCTGCACCAGCTCTGCAGGACAGGAAGCCCGGTCCATCTCGCAGCCGCGGAGACACGAGTGTGTGGCTGCGGTGAAACTGCTGAGGCGGCACAGAGGGTGAAGGTCGGCGCCGTAACTCATTCATCCATGCAGATTTGACAGAGCGGCTCGTCCCGCCTCCAGCACTCCGCCTGTATTTTCATGTCCCTCAGGACTCCGCTCATAACGATGCCGGCCACTAATGGCAAAATAAACACGCAACCACGGGTCAGTCCACAATGTCAACACTGTGATTCTGTATGAAGCTCCGTGGCATTCGCTATCACGGGGGCAAACAGCTTCACACCTGCTGATTATCTTGTACAGCAGCTTGTGCACAGCCTCACCTTGTGTTCCCACCCAGAGCCCACAGCCCCAAACTGGGACCCCCAAACTGGGAGAGCAGCTCCTGCAGATTCCAGATCTCTGTCCAGAAGAACGCCGTCCTCAGAACAGCTGAGATACTGCACAGAACGCTCAGTGTCACTTAATCAGCTCCACCTGCATAATCTAATTTAATCTCATCCAGCTGTTGTGCCATAAAGTTTCCTCTCCTGCTGCCTATAACGCTCAGCTTGTCTTGTAGAGGTGTTCATTCACTTCTATGTTTGGCACTGAGCTCATAGTTAGTGCTGCTGTACCTAACAGTGGCCACTGAGTGTGTATATAGATACATACATAGACACATGCATAGATATAAATATGTATACATATGTACTCTGTGTCCACTTTCTCAGCTCCACCTGTCCAGTCTAATTCAGCTCAGCTCAGCAGCTCTGCCATAAATTCTACCTTTTAACGAAGTTTATAATGTTCAGTTTTTGTGTAAATTTAATTCTGTGTTTATTATTGAGGTTGTAGTTTGCAGAGGTCTTGTACTGGACAACATCATAATGAAAGGTGTTTCTGTTTTTTTGTCCTCCCCATTTTAATACAATGAAAGGGTACAGAATAGTGGAAACAACTGTCAGTAAAATGCAGCTGCGTAGGGCCTCACGATCCATGGGGGGCCTCATTTTGCTAGAGCACCAAGTCAGCCCAAGCCAGGAGGAGAGAAAAAAGAGACCTGTCATCTGACACCCCACCGCACGCATCGCTGCAATGATTGACAGCATCTGCATCTGACCAATCAGTGGTTAGATGCATTGACACTGCTGCAGGTGAGGAGAGAGATGGCTTCTAAAAGGCATTTTGAATCTGGAGCAACTAAGAAGGAAAAAAAATCAAAACAAGAGGAAGCTCGTGCTTCACTTGAAGGTGGGTACAGAGCCGGCCCGTGGCATGAACGGGATTTGCAGTTGCTTAGGGCCACAACCACCAGAGGGGCCACACACTCACTGTGACTCTGTGTTTCTGTCCTTACCACAGACTGTATCAATATACTCTTACAAACACTGCAGAGTTGGACTTTCACAAATAAAGGCCGTGTTGTGGCTGTTAAATGCTGCTAATTGAACCTTTGTTAACCTTTCCTGCTTCCGTGCTCAGACCGTAGTCGGAACGCACTGGGGAGACATTTTCTGCTCCAGGGCCAAAGTTGGTAGCATACTTAGGGGCTAACGTGCTTTTCTTTCTGGCCGAGTGGCCAAGTAACACACACAAACCAGGCTTGAGTCTTGAGGAGTTCCTGCATTTATTTTTCTGACAAAAGCTCTAAGGGCACAAACCTTATTTCTTCTTGTTTGCAGCTACCTTTACAACATGCTTGGCCCCGGCTGCCAGCTTTACCAACACACACACACACACACACACACAAACACTCCCGACTGTGCAGCAGATAGCTATTGTCCCTTAAAGGCGCCACGGTACTTGAACAGACCAGTGTTAATTTCGTTGATGAAGACTATGACGAAAAATATTCTTCAACAAACCTTTTTCATGGATGAAAACTAAATAAAAACTAAATAATTTGGGAATTTCCCAGTTTGGGATCAATAAAGTATACCTTTCTATCTAAAAAAAAAAAAAAAGGGAATTTCCCAGTTTGGGAACAATAAAGTACCTATCTATCTATCTATCTATCTAAATAAAAAGTCAGATATGATGATGAATACTGTGACGAAATATAACTGACACTGACAATCCAATCCAAAGATTTCTCAACTGTAAGTAAAGAAGAGCTAAACAAGGTCCTCCGTGAATTTAATGGAGCTTTAATTTCTACAATAAAGAATGAAATGCCTCAGAGGAGTCAGCACCACGGACAGTACCTGCTGATGCAGATTCAGCACCACGGACAGTACCCGCTGATGCAGATTCAGCACCACGGACAGTACCCGCTGAGGCAGATTCAGCACCACGGACAGTACCTGTAAGATTTTCCACGGAGATGTGCGGCTATAACTTTGTTCTTGTTATTAATGCATTAATGTTATCAGTTATTAATTAGCCTATTAATTGTTATTCAGGCCATTGATTTAATTAATTCGTCAATTTGTTTGCATCTGTACATTGACATGAACATTTAATAAATCAACACATCTGTGAAAACTGTGGTCTTTATTTCAGAGGTAAATTGATAATCACCTGAAAAGGTGATTAGCAAAAGCCCCTGAAAGGTGGGGTTGAAATTAAGGCTGAACTCTGTTCAGCCTTAATGTGACTGCTTACTGTTGTTACTTTTGCTGCTTGGCCACATTAATCGGAGCTGACGTTAAATTGGAGTGACACACCCCCTGCCGAAATATAACATCTGCCGGTGAGTTTATGAAAAGACAGATATTTGTTTTGGCCGACACTGAAAAGCAGTAGCCTCTATTTAAATATAACTGTTAATATAAGTTGATTGTAGATAAAAATCATCTGTGCTGCTGAGTCGCTGTCACAGCACCTGTTAGCTTAAAAATGACTGAGAAGTATCAGTCCATGAAAAAATTATTTTTTCCAGTAGATATTCTAGTTACAACATGATTGAGCTCGCAAAGCAGTTTTGTGTTGCTATATGTGGTATTTATTCAGTTTTGGGGAATCACGATGTCTAGAAAACATGATGAGCTCAAGTTGGCTGGCTGACAAGCACTAGTTAATGTCAGATCTCATGTATTTCACTTCAGTGATGCTAACAACAAGTTGGTCTTCACACAGCATCATGTTATGTGCTACAGGGCCTGAACAATGACTGATGCACCTGGCCTGAGCCCCACAACAACATCATAGAAAGTTGGAGCTCTGGCTGACGTAGAGAGGGTGTAAGACTCTACAAGACTCTTAAATCTGTGACCTTTTATTTTTCAGAAATAACCTTCCCAACACTGCAAAGTACACCATATTGCCAGGAGTATTCACTCAGCTATCCAAATCATTGAATTCAGCTGTTCCAATCACTTCCATTGCCACAGGTGTATAAAATCAAGCACCTAGGCATGCAGACTACTTCTACAAACATTTGTGAAAGAATGGGTCACTCTCAGGAGCTCAGTGAATTCCAGCGTGGTACCGTGATAGGATGCCACCTGTGCAATAAGTCCAGTCGTGAAATTTCCTCGCTACTAAATATTCCACAATCAACTGTTAGTGGTACTGTAACAAAGTGGAAGCCATTGGGAACGACAGCAACTCAGCCACAAAGTGGTAGGCCATGTAAAAATCACAGAGCGGGGTCAGCGGATAGTGCACAGAGGTCGCCAACTTTCTGTAGAGTCAATAGCTACAGACCTCCAAACGTCATGTGATCTTCAGATTAGCTCAAGAACAGTGCGTAGAGAGCTTCATGGAATGGGTTTTGGAATGGTTTGGCGGTTGCCAGGAGAACAGTACTTGTCTGACTGCATTGTGCCAAGTGTAAAGTTTAGTGGAGGGGGGATTATGGTGTGGGGTTGTTTTTCGGGAGTTGGGCTCAGCCCCTTAGTTCCAGTGAAAGGAACTCTTAATGCTTCAGCATACAAAGACATTTTAGACAATTTCATGCTCCCAACTTTGTGGGAACAGTTTGGAGATGGCCCCTTCCTGTTCCAACATGACTGAGCCCCAGTGCACAAAGCAAGGTCCATAAAGACATCGATTAGCGAGTTTGGTGTGGAAGAACTTGACTGGCCTGCACAGAGTCCTGATCTCAACCCGACAGAACACCTTTGGGATGAATCAGAGTGGAGACTGCGAGCCAGGCCTTCTCGTCCAATATCACAAATGCACTTCTGGAGGAATGGTCAGAAATGCCCATAAACACACTCCTAAACCTTGTGGAAAGCCTTCCTAGAAGAGCTGAAGCTGTTCTAGCTGCAAAGGGTGGGTCGACATCATATTAAATCCTATGGTTTAAGAATGGGATGCCACTCACGTTCATATGGTTCATAAGGTAACTTATGTTATGTAATATGAACTAATGTAATGGGATGTAATGTGAGGGAGCGCAGAGTAAAGGTTAGTGTAAGATAACATAATGTAAGGTCTTATAAACTGATGGAATACAAAGGGATGAAATGTGTAATGCAGAGCCGGCCCTACAACTTTGGTGGCCCTAAACAAGATTTTGTTTGTGGCCCCAAAACACATCCAGCACAACAATCAAATCACGCACACACTGCTCATATCCGCATGAATACAAACACACACACAGACACACACACACACACACACACAGCAGAAATGGACAAATGAATTAATTTCTTACTTTAAACAATGTATATATGAGTATGTATGAGGTTGTAAATGGTATGGTAGCTTATCCTGTGGCAGCTTATCATGTTCTTTGTATGTGAGTAAGTGTGATGAGTGTGAATGGTGGCTTGGAGTTTATGTTTTTTTATTGTATTTTGCCCCAGAGTAGCATCTCCAATTTCGTTGTATCTAGAAAGATGCAATGACAATAAAAGCTTCTATTTTTTTTATTCTATTCTAAAATATAGAAAAATTTGAGAAGTTACAAAACTCAACCAAAAATATTCAAAATGCTAGATAAAGTTAACATGTTGAAACAATAAAATCAACAAACCTGATAAAAAAAACAAATAAATAACAATGAACAATCAACTTGAGTAAAGTTAAAACTGCAAAGTGTAAACTATAGTACAAAGCAAGATGCTGAAGATGATGTTTCTTCTGCTGCAGCAGTAGATGTGCTAAAGAACTTTAGTAATGCCCCTGAAAAGGTTAGGATTTAAATTATTTTTTTTATTCTTAAATATAAGGCACTTAAGGTACATTACATGTATCTGTCAGGCTTATATATTAATCACACCACAAACACAATTTTTATTTTTATTAATAAACCAAATCACCAATATTTCATGTTGCAAGAAAACACTGGGTGCTAGTTAACAAAACCACTGTAGCCTTTATGAATCATAAATGATGATGCATCCTACTCATGTTAGCTAACGTTAAGTAGCAAGCAAAGAGTAAGAAATCAACAAGCTTGTTTAAATGATTTCAGCTATTTCTGCTAAAATCATAAACACATAACATTAATTACTTCCTAGACAGCTTCCCAGGTCAGTCGGGCTGTACGGTTGGGGACTGCTGGTCTATGGTAAGAGTAGAAACACAGAGTCACAGTGTGTGTGTGGCTCCTCTGGTGGTTGTGGCCCTAAGCAACTGCAAAGCCCGTTTATGCCACGGGCTGGCTCTGATCCTCTTGATATGTTTGAGTGTCATTTATGTCAAAAAACATGCCTCCATGGGTCAGATAATCCAATCACAATCACAATCAGAAATACTGTGTTGATCCCTGGGGAGAATTTTTTTGGTAAAGATGTCAAATGTCTTGGCTGCTTCAGAGAGGGTTGGTGCTTTCGAGGAAGATCGGTGTTTTGGACCATGTTACGTCGGGGAAAGAGGTCAAAAAGCCTGCCTATGAACTGGCCGCTGTCCTCATTTGGACCCTAAACACTCACTAAGAGGACAGGCAACAGCACCCTCCTCCCACATTATTTTTAAGCACAATCAGGGGTCCCTATACTGCAACACTTACAGTAAAAAAGGGTTTCACTCTTCCACTCAAACGTTATGTAAAATACAGAGAGGGGCCACAAAGAGAGAGATACAGCCGACAGCAGGCACTCACTGCCCGCACGGACTCTGCAGCTTCCTGTGAGCTCTCAGCCGTCTGTCCCACAGCCCCCAGCAGCAGCAGGAAGCCCTCACCCTGCCACCGGATTGTAAGGACGACTACAGTTATACAAAACTCATTTATTCAAAAAGCGAGTCAAAGTGTATCTGGTTCGCACTCAAACATTTCTAGCGCACAATGTAGTAAAACATGGCCTGGTGTGTTTTATTTTTCTCTCTATTGCCCCTCCGCGGCTCCTTAGTACATAAAACAAGAGAAGAAGAGGAATATTTACATTTTTAATCCAATCAAAGAGGACGTCACACAATTCAAATCCATACAGTGTACAATACATCAGCTTTGAGGGAGGCTCAGTCTCTCCTGTCTTCGTTTAGTTTAGTCTCTGCTGCTTTAGATGTTCCTCCACAGTCTCTCTTCTTCTTCTTCTTCTTCTCTTTGGTCTCTACCCGCAGATGTTCTGTGTTGCTAACCTTTTCTCCTGATGGTGTGTGTGCGTGTGTGTGTCTGTGTTGCTGCATGAGGCCCATTTCCACCGCAGGAACTTCGGGATAATTTTACAGGGCCGGGAGACAGGGCGCGTCTCTGAAGGACAGAGTTCAGGGACTTTTACAGGGGGTAGACAAGTCCCTGCCTGGGGGTAGGTACTCTGAACGGCCCCGAAAAACTCCTAGGTTGGGCTTGGGGTTTACTTGGTACTGACTGGAAATACTCATGGCGGGATGTGGTGTCAACAGAAAGCGACAAAATACGCTAACGTGCTAGCTAACGTTAGCTAATGCTAACAACACACTATTTTAACAACACACATTGTGACGCCCCGGTCAAAATGGTCGTGCAACGATTACGTCACATCCAGAGCCCGGTAACTTTACAGGAACCTTCCTCCTACTCGGCCCTCTCAGTGGAGACACGACAGTTGAGAGGGACGAGCGAGAGGACGTTCCTGTAGTAGTTCCTGCCCCCCAAATACTACCAGGAACTTCTTCAGTGGAAACGGGCCTATGGTCTGTCTGTAGCTTGGCAGCCCGTCTCCCTGCTGGCTCTGCTTACTCCTGCATCTTCCACAGCCATTAGCTTTGCTGCATTCATGCATTAATACACCTTATTGTCTCCTTGCTTTATGAAGTCCAGGTGCCTAAACAATGTCCATACACATCCTCCCAGCTTGCTATCTTCCTCTGGGCTACACCAGGGAGGAGGACAGTACCGGGGACCATTTGGGGAACCGAAGCAGCGATGAACCTCCCCTCATACCTCACGTGCATCAGAGGGAGCAGTGGCCGTGGATTCACCAATCGCTGACCCAAATGTCGACCTGATCCACTTCTTACTGGTCTCAGAATGTTCTCCTGAAAAGGGGTTCTCAAACCAACCATGTTGATAGTTCTGGTCTCAGACAGTCGTATTCTTCTGGGACTTGTTTTGGATGCTGACACATGGGACTCTGCCGCTACTTAAGCTAGCAGCAGGCTGTGTTTGTTTACCTGCAGCTGCATTCTGCGGCCTGTGAAGAGTCGACATCGAGCTGTCCGTTTCAGAAGAGCAACCATTTCTTAGTGTTTCAAAGCCGTTTACGATCGGCCCATTGAGCGCTGCAGGAGCCTGCAGCTAAATCAATATCAGGATCAATACTGAAGCGAAAGGTGACATGATGTTCTCTACGTCTGAAGATGATGCCAGATAATCTGTAAATAAGGCCCGAGCTCCAGAAAGAGCAAACCTGTCCTGCCATTCAACATCGATTCACACAAAGCAGCCATCCAGCTGCTGTGTTCAAATCAGATTTGTTCACTCTTCAAGTTGTCTTCAGTTTTAGGTAACCTGTGTAACACCTGGCCAGGGGCTGCAGGTGAGAAAAGCCTCTGACACATTTACAGTCATGTGTTTATTAATGTGCACTGTTCAAAATGAAATACAAATCTGTTGGAAGTAAAAGATCAGGTATAGACCGTTAAACATCTTAATGTGACTTGGAGATCAACAGGTGAAGGGAGTCACAGCTCTCCAGTGTGCAGTGTGCTGTCATTCTCACGTCTGTGTTTAGTGACTAGACATATAAAAAAAATCAATCAGTGGAGGAGGAGGTTTAAATCACACTTTTGCACAACATTAAGATTTGATTATACAAACATTTTAATGACTCATTATTTTTACAAGCCTGTCCAATCAATCAATTAACAATTATCCACCAAGATACCTGATATAATAATAATAATAATAATAATAATAATAATAATAATAAAATCAACCATAAAGCACAAATCAGCCAAACATGTTCTCAACACTTTCAGGTCAGTGTTTGTTTCTGACAAACTGGCAGCACAACCACACTAGCACAATCAGGAAACCCCAAAGTAAACCCAGGGAGGAGCGGCTCAGTGAAGGTGGAGCTGACGGTGTGCAGGAGTCTCAGTCTGTCAGAAGAGACTCTGTAGAAGGACAGAGTCCCAGCAGACCAGTCCAGATCCACTGCTACTCTGTCAGATCCACTGGGACGGACAGAGATGTCGGTGTCCTCACTGTCGTGTCTGACAAAGTAGCTGTGATCATCAGAGCAAAACAGACTCCAGGACTGTTCATTGAGTCCAAGCTGAGAGCCATAATTACTTCTTCTGATTCCTCTGTAAGTCACTGCTATAAAAACCAGTCCACTCCACTGGACCTCCCAGTAACATCGCCCAGTCAGACCTTCTCTACACAGAACCTGAGGCTCCTCGTCAAATCTGTCTGGGTGATCAGGATACGACTGCCGCTCGCTCGCCTTCGTCACCTTCCTGTTGTCCTCAGACAGACGGAGCTCTCTGCTCACTGTGTTTGGATCCAGTGTGAGATCACAGGCATCTGATGGGGAGAAGACACACAACACACCTCAGAAAGCATCATTCACTCACACTCTCTTGGCTCTTATAAGGTTATTATAGTTTTGCATTTTTCATTAAAAATAAAACTAACATCATTTTACACTTTGTGTTTTCAATTTGAGTTTGGTTTGAATTCATTTTAAAGAGGATTTGCTTGTTTAGTTTATTGTTTTTAATGCTTGTTTTTTGTTGAGTTTGTATGGCAGATTTCATATCCACCCAAAATACCAGAGAAAAACAAATACATATCAACAATTAAACAAACGAGACCCTTTTCCCCCTCCTTTTTCTCCTTCAGGTTTTTTTCTCTTATATCTCCCTCTCTTCTTCTGTACCCCTCTCTGTCCTTGCCTGCACCCTACCCTCATCATACACCCCCCTTACACACACACACACACACACACACACACACACACACTAAAAGTAAACTACAACTGATTTGCTTTCTTAATTATTTTTTTCTTATTATTTTCTGTGTTATTTTGTTTGAGTTACTGTCTGGTTCTTTCTTTCTTTCCACATTTGTACAGTCCTGTCTTATCCTTTTCTAATATGTTTTTGTCACTGTAGCTTTGATTGGGCACAGCAGAGAGAGACAGGAAAGGCCAGGGAGAGAGAGGGGCCGACCTGCAGCAAAGGGCCTGAGGTGGGATTCAAACCCACGACTCAGCCTGGACAAGCTGGTGCTCTGCACCACGTGAGCTACCAGGACGCCCAGGTTTCTGTCATGTCACCTGATTTTAGCTGCTTTTGGAAACACACACACACATATAGTTTCAGCTCGCTCACATTTTCTGTAAAGCCTTGTTTGTATTTGTACTTTGTGTGTGTGTGTAATTTTATTATATACATAATTTTACTAAATATATATTTTCTAAATTCCTTTTCTGTTTGAGTGTGTGTGTGAGTGTGTGTGTGTGTGTGTGTGAGAGAGAGAGTGTGTGTGTGAATGTGTGTGTTTGCTCATACTGTCGCTTTACTCACATCCTCTCAGGCTGTCAGCTGGAATCCAGTCTTTTACATGTTCCAGCCTGTAGGGATGAACACAAAACCATCATCCTCTTCATCATCGTCATCATCATCATCTGCAGGTCAACTCGAGCACATGATCCCAACACACTTGTGGCTGATCTGATTGGCTGATCTCTCTCTGTCTTTCTGTCCAGTCCTGAGGCCACTGAGCACTTTGGAGATTTCCCAGGAAATGCTGCCTGCACTGACTGTGTCCAGCACAAGAACCAAGCAACCAAGCTGCTCAGCCTGGACTGACTCCACCCCTCTACTGACCTGAGAGGACTGACTCCACCCCTCTACTGACCTGAGAGTCTTCAGGCTGCAGTTTGGACTCTCCACCAAACCAGACAGCAGCTCCACTTCTGAATCCTGCAGCTGGTTCCAACTCAGGTCCAGCTCTGTCAGATGGGGGTTGGACTTAAGAGCCGAGGCCAGAGAAGCACAGCTGTTCTCTGTCAACCAGCAGTCACTCAATCTGAATAAAGAATAAAATATGTAGCTATAATTTCCAGTGTTTTGGATATTTATCAGTCATTTATCAATGAAATAATTATTATAACAATTGCATTAATAATAATACTGAGAATACTAATCTATATTTATATTACACCTGTGAAGGTAGGTTATGCTTACTGAATTCTTCGATTAGCTCTCTCAAGTACAACATCAAAAAGAAATTGATAAATGGTATGGTGAGGTCTGTGAATATTTCTGTAAGGTTGCCGAAGTCCGTAGACATCCACATTCCATTCAGACAGGTGGATTCACTAAAAAACCTAAACCTTACAGGAATGGAGAGTTGAATGTACTGTGGAAGGAGATGAGGATGGCAGAGAAATCATTTTTAAAGTGTGATGGTAGGGGTAACAGCTAAAGAACAAAGAGCTTGTAAAAGAAAATATGAGAGGGGTCAGGCATTAAAAATAGAGCATCTGCAAACTAATAATCCTCAGTTGTTTTGGAATTTAATAAATAATTTGGGCCCCAAAAGAGTTAAACCTATCCCTATGGAAGTGGTATTGGAAAATGGATCTTCTGTATTTGCTGTGGACAAAGTTTTGAAAAATGGGAAACAGACTTTGGTTCTTTATTTTCTGGAGGTTCCTGCTCTGCTGAGTGGGATAACTGTTTTCTTGCAAGGATAGTTGACGTTAAAAATCTTATGGAGGCTAATATGCAGCAGGATTCTTATTTCTTTAATCAGTACCTAAATGCTAGTATTACTGAAGGGGAAGTTAAAAAGGCAATTGACACACTTAAACTAAGAAAAGCTACTGGCATTGGGATCTACTGAAATTACCCTGCTTATTTCCAATTTTAGCTCATCTTTTTTCTATCTGTTTTGAGTATAGCTTGGTCCCCTCTGTTTGGTGTAAATCTATAGTAAAACCTATCCCTAAGTCTCAAAATAATGATCCTAGAGTTCCTCTGAACTATAGGGGGATAAGTCTTCTCAGTTGTGTCTACAAACTCTATTCTAGTAAACTTAAAGAACGACTGTATTGTTATTTGGAAACATCTGATCTGCTGGCAGACCAACAGAATGGTTTTCGTAAGAATCGAGCTTGTACTGACCACATATATTTGCTAACTACTATAGTTGGTGCTAGAATACAAGAAGGGAACTATACTTTTTGTTGTTTCATTGATTTTCAGAAAGCATTTGCTGCATAAATAATGACCTTCTCTGTTTCAAACTACTGAAATCTGGTATAGATGGAAACTTTTATAATGCTTTAAAAGTTCTTTACCAAGCCCCAGCTGCATGTGTGCAGGTCAGTGATCATAGAACAGGGTGGTTTCCTACCCCATTTGGTGTTAAACAGGAGGACGTGCTCTCTCCTACTCTGTTCACCATCTATATAAATGATTTGGTTTTGGAGATTAAGCAGCAGCTTGTGGCGTTAGACTGGCTGATTGTACGGTTGGCACTTTTCTAGACGCGGATGATATAGTCCTCCTTGCAGAGACTGAAACTGATCTGCAGAATTTGTTGGATATTGTGTGCTGTTGGTGTAGTAAATGGAGACTAAAGATAAGTAAAGATACAACTCAGATTATGCATTTCAGGAAAACGGGTGAGTTACACACTTAGGGCTCTAGTTTCGCAGACCAGGCGAGGCGGGGGCGTAGCGCAGATGCGCTTCGCCAACTGGGTGTGGCCAGGCGGATTTTCCAAGTTTGGCATGCTGTTCTCGGTGGTGCAAGTACTCCGCCGTCCCTCCTACCGGCGGAGGGGAGGAGAGAAGGCGTGGAGTGGGTTTGACACAGCCGATTCACATGTAACCAATCAAATGAGCCGCCACTCCCATCTTGGCGAACCTCCGCCTGCGAAACTTGGAAACTGTCCGCCTCTGCCTGGAAACTAGAGCCCTAAGTTTAAGTTTAATTTTGGGCCAACACTTTTGTCATTTACTGAGTATTATAAATATTTAGGACTTACTCTAGATGCCCATCTTACTTTTGAAAGAGGAATAAAAATCTTATCTGACTCTGCAGGTAGGGTTCTGGGTGCTGTCCTGAAAAAGGTTAAGTTATGTAGAGAACTTGCTTATAAAACCTATACACCGCTGTTTAAATCTTGTCTGTCCTATTATAGACTACAGTGCAGGGGTTTGGGGTTACTGTAAGCAAACAAAATGTGATGCAGTTCAGAACAGAGCCATGCCTTGTTTTCTTGGTGCACATAAAATGGCCCCCAAACTTGCTGTATGTGGTGATACGGGCTGGGAGCCATGCCAAGTGCAGCACCAGGGTGACATGTGCAACTGTGGAATAGATTAATTAACATGCCTGATAATAGACTTACTAAACAAATTTTCTTTTGGGATCTTTCAAATAACTGTTCTTGGACCAGAGTACTTGCCAAAATATTTGATGAGGCAGGTCTGCAATACATATACAGAAATAAATTATCCTGTAGGGTTCTTTCTTTCTTTAGTACTCTTGCACTTCAGGGCGCGTAGAGCCAACCATAGCAACCAGGTCTCTCCATCGGGGTCTATCAAGGGCAAGGTGTTGAGCTTGTGCCATGGTCACATTGCATGCTTTAAGATCCTGAGCTACTATATCCAGCCAGTGAGTGTGGGGGGCGCCTCTGGGTCGTCTCCAACCGGCTTGCTCGGGGTTGAAAGCCTGGATGGTGTGTGTTGGATGTTCCACGGGCAGGCGGATGATGTGGCCATACCAGTGCACTTGCCGCATTGCTGCAAGGCGGGATGCTGGAAGCTGTTGGGTTTGGTCTCGTAGGGCTGAGTTGGTGACATGCTGGCTCCATGTGAGGCCTTCAACCCTCCTGAGGGCTCTGGAGTTGAAGCCATCAAGCCTGGCCGCCAGGGTGTTGTTCAGCAGCCATGTTTCTGAGCTGTACAGGAGGACGGAGATGACAGAGGTATTGTAGACCCAAAGCTTTGTCTCCCGGGAAATGTGCCGGTGGCGCCACAGCGGTCTCCATAGCGACTGCATGACAGAGGCTGCTAGGGCCAGGCGTCGGTCAACCTCTGTTTTGAGGTCACCGGTGTTGGACACGGTCGAGCCAAGATACTTAAAGCTGGGGACAAAGTGGACAGGGGTGCAGTCAAATAGAAAGGGTGGTGGGTCAGGGCCATCGCCTACATGCATAAGTTCAGTCTTGGGCCAGCTTATCTTTAGGCCAAGCTTTTTGGACTCCTCATCGAATATGCCAAGGGCTTCACGGAGCTGATCGGCAGACTTGCTGAACAGGGTGGTGTCATCAGCATATTCGAGGTCCTTGAGGGTTAGGGTTACACTCCTGATCAAAATTTTAAGACCAGTTGAAAAATTGCAAGAATTTACATTTTGCACTGTTGGATCTTAAGAAGTTTCTAAGTAGAGCTTCAAAATGCAAAAAGAAGAAATGGGAGTGAGACAAATAAAAAAAATTGAGTAAGCAATTTATTGCAAATAACCATTAAACTGAAATAGGCTGTTCATCAGCAGATCAAAAGTTTAAGACCACAGCCTTTAAAAGCCCAAATCTTTGCAAAAATGTGGATTCAGTGTCATTTTCTGTCAGGTATCCACACTGTCATGACCACCTGATGGCAAAGGCAAAAAAGCTTTCTCTCTTTGAACGCGGTCAGATTGTTGAGCTGCATAAGCAAGGCCTCTCGCAGCGTGCCATTGCTGCTGAGGTTGGACGCAGTAAGACAGTCATTTTAAACTTCTTAAAAGATCCTGAGGGTTATGGAATTGCCAAGTGCCAAGTGGCACCCCGGGGATCCGCTCACAGACTCCTGACATCAGGTGGTCGATGATGCAATTGAAGAGTTCTGGGGCGACGACACAGCCCCGCCTTACCCCGCTGTTTATGGGGAACCACTCTGAGTCTTGGCCATTCACACGAACACAGCTTTCTGCTCCATGGTACAGTTGTTTAAAGAGTGTGGTGATCTTGGTTGGGACTCCAAGGGAGTTCAGGATGTTCCAGAGGGCCCCATGGTCCACAGTGTCGAAGGCAGCCTTTAGGTCAATGAAGGCGATGAACAGGTGCCGGTCCTTTCTAAACTCCCGGGCCTTTTCCATTAAAAGCCGGAGAGCAGAGATGTGATCTATGGTGGAACAGTTGGGCATGAATCCGGCTTGTTGTTGGTGGCGTCGGCTTCTGGTTGCAGGTAGAGCTCGGGTGAGTAGTATACAGGTGAAAAGTTTACCGGGGATGTAGGGGAGTGTGATGCCTCTATGGTTGCTACAGGTCAGCTGATCTCCCTTTCGTTTCCAGAAGGGAAGTATTATGCCCTGCCTCCAGTCATCAGGGAGCGACTCCGAGACCCACACAGAGTTGATAATTAGTGTGATCCAGAGGATGATGTTGTCATCCCCAGCCTTGAGCATCTCTGCTGTGATGGCACAGATGCCGGGGGCTTTGCCATTCTTCAGCTTTGTCAGGGCTGCTTTGACTTCTGCTGGGGAGACGAGGGAGATGGAGCAGTCCGGGTTGGTGGTGGAGTGACTGATGAGGCTAGGACCTTCAGGGGCAGAAGGATGATTTAGGAGTTGGTTGATGCCCCTACCTTGAGCTTCAGCCACAGGTCGGCTATCAGCAGTCGATGGTCAGTGTTGCCAAGCTGTGCACCTCTGAAGACAAGGCAGTTGGTAATTGATGTCTTCCAGTGGTGGGATATGAGGATATGGTCAATGGCTTTTTTTGTTTTCTCGTCAGAGGTGTACCAGGTCCAGTGATGGATCCACTTCGGCGGGAACCATGTGTCGGCAATGCAGAGGTTGGTGGCTCTACATAGATTGGATAATCGTTGGCCGTTATTGTTGGTGGTAATGTCGATGAAAACAGGGCCTGTTACAGCCGGGAGGGTGGGATCTTGTGAGGAGATTGTAGCATTGGCATCGGTGAGGATAATGACAGTGTCGTGAGGGGGGGCTGCCTGGATGGTGTCGTGTAGCTGGTCATAGAAGGTGTCCTTTGCCTGGTCTGGAGTGACCTCAGTTGGGCTATAGGCGACAATAACTGTCATCTTCCCATGTTGGTGAAGGAGGCGGGCAGAGAGCAGTCTATCATTGACTGCTGTTTTATTTTCATTTTTGTACAGCACTTTGTTTCAGCTGTGGTTGTTCTTAAAGTGCTATATAAATAAAGCTGAGTTGAGTTGAGTTGGTTTCCAGCTAATGATGGACTTCTTCCGATATAGTGGGATGGCTAAGGCTACACCGTAGAGGCCTCTCCTGTCATTCGGGCCACTCCAGAGAAAGAGGTGGTCGCCGGCGATGGTTTCTCCGATTCCACGCCAGTGTGACTCAGAAAGGCCAGCAAGGGCGATGTTATACTTGGAGAGTTCATGGGAGAGAAGTGTTGCATAGCCGGGGCGTAGGAGTGTTTGGACGTTCCAACAGGCAATACGGCTTTTTTGATGGAGATCCAAATGTTGTAGTTCGGGGGGCGGGCAGAGGTCTGTTGCCGGGATGATCCGTCCGGTTTAATTTGCTTGTCTTGGTTGGTTTTGTAACTGTTTTATTTTCACCATGCTGGATAGTTGGCCCTGTGATGGCTAGTCAGCTGGTGGGACTGCCACCTTACAGCATGCTGACAGGCTGCGAAGCCCCAGCTGAAAGCGGGGGTTTCGGGTGGAACTGCTCATTAGTGCCATCCTAATGCCATAAGCCCCCTAGGGTTACAGGCCCGCCATGCACCGAGCCCAGGCAGGCACCAGGTAGGGTTTAGCTGTCACACCTTGACAAGGTTACACAGTTCCTTGTCCTGGTGGGGTGAGGCCCCCAGGACAGTGACAGCCTGTAGAGTTAGTTAAATTAATTAGTTAAATTATTTTCTGGAGGTTCCTGCTCTGCTGAGTGGGATAACTGTTTTCTTGCAAGGATAGTTGATCTTAAAAATGTTATGGAGGCTAATATGCAGCAGGATTCTTATTTCTTTAATCAGTACCTAAATGCTAGTATTACTATTACTGAAGTTAAAAAGGCAATTGACACACTTAAACTAAGAAAAGCTACTGGCACTGATAACCTCACGATCTACTGAAATTACCCTGCTTATTTCCAATTTTAGCTCATCTTTTTTCTATCTGTTTTGAGTATAGCTTGGTCCCCTCTGTTTGGTGTAAATCTATAGTAAAACCTATCCTTAAGTCTCAAAATAATGATCCTAGAGTTCCTCTGAACTATAGGGTAAGTTAAATTAAATCAATATTACTTGAAAATTATAAACAGAAATGGTCCAATGAAATTCTGTATAAACCTAAACTGAGAGCGTACAGTCTAATAAAGTGTATTTACCAACCAGAGCACAGAGGTCTCTTTGTGCCCAGGTGAGATGTGGCATCCTGCCTCTGGCAGCTGAAACCGGACGTTTCCATTTAATACCAGAAGAAAATAGAAAATGTCATCTGTGTAATCTGAATAAGGTTAAAAATGAAATGCACTTTTTGTTTTACTGTCCATTTTAACTTAATCTCAGATATAAGGGTTTCCTGAAAATGTCTGCAGAACGTCCTGATTTGTTTAATATGTCTGATGAGTGCAGACTTAAATATTTGTTTAGCAACAAAGTATTTCATTTAGCTCAGTTTGTGTTAAATGCTTATCAACACCGTATGAGGGCTCTTTATGTTCAGGGTATATGCATGAATCTTGAAGTTAATTCTAATACCTTTTTAAGACTTTTTCAAGACCTTCTCAATATTTTTTAATACCTCGTGGCCACTTCAAGCTGTAACCATTTACATCAGTGATATTTTTAACTTAACAGTTTTAGTTTGTGATAAAGACTATAGACCACTATGATACAACAAAATTCAGTTAGTCAATTCCCATTGACACAATGTTTATCTTCTTCTTGCATAATGTACAATATGCCTCCCTGACATTCCCAGTCTTTGAAGTCCAGCATTTCCAGCCAGGACGCTGCAAATTTGCACTTTCCCATTATGTTACCGTTCAGCCATCCATGCGTTCACCAGCCTTCTCTTCCGTTTTTGCGAGGCTTCATGTAACATTTCAGTGCATTCGTAATATGCACTGGGAGCGCCAGAGCGTACTTTGTGCTTCTGAATTTCCACCCACCCGCTCACTCTGCCGCTCTCAGAGACAATTTACGAACGCACCCACAATAGCCTAGTTTTTTATGTACCTGTTCATCTTTGTTTTTTAATAAAAGTGAATAAATTCACACACTTCTACGATGTTTTTGGGGCTCAAACTCTTGGACAGCTAATTCAGAAAAAATACTTTCAAAATTTAAGACTTTATAAAGTCGTGATAAGACTTTTTAATACTTTTAAGGGTCTTAATTTTCCCAAAATTGATTTATCACCTTTTAATACTTTTCAAGACCCGCGGATACCCTGATGTTTGATATTTGCCTCTGACTTAAATTTAAGTTGTTGTTCTTGCTGTACTGCCAAAGTTAACTGACTGTGCCTATATTTGGCTTGACAGTGAGTGACATACACTACTCACAAAAAGTTAGGGATATTTGGCTTTTGGGTGAAATTTATGGAAAATGTAAAAAGTTCACGCTACAGTGATATTATATCATGAAAGTAGGGCATTTAAGTAGAAGCATACACTGGTGATTTCCTCATCTCAAACAATTTCTTGAAACAAAAGCCAACAACAGTGGTGGATATACCACAACAAAAAATGTCAGTGTCAATAACTTGTCATGTGCCCTTGAGCATCAATTACAGCTTGACCACGACGTCTCATGCTGTTCACAAGTCGACTTATTGTCTGCTGAGGCATGGCATCCCACTCTTCTTGAAGGGCGGCCCTCAGGACATTGAGGTTCTGGGGTACAGAGCTGATCCCATAGGTTTTCTATGGGATGCAGGTCTGAGAAAGTACAGGCCACTCCATTTGAGGTACCCCAGTCTCCAGCAGCCGTTCCCTAATGATACGACCTCGATGAGCTGGAGCATCAAACACCTGATGTGAATTTTGCTGTTAAGCTCCTTGTTAGAGAACAGCAACTTGTGCAAAAAATACTGAAACATTGAACAGTTGGACATGTGCATTCAAAAGTTTACAGAAGGTCACATTAAGTTCACCTTTAAAAGTTATAATGCATTTTAGGTTCATCCTGAAATTTCACCCGAAAGCCGAATATCCCTAACTTTTTGTGAGTAGTGTATATGAGGTGTTCGCTTTTTGCTTACTATGTTTATTGTATTTCTTGGTGTGTCTTGTACGCCCATGTGGGAGTATGACACGTGAAATAAAAATTACCTTACCTTTCCTCTCTCTCTCCTGACAGATGAGACGGTTATTAGTTACTTGTTATACCTCACAAAGCACACATGCATCCATGATACAGAACCTGACCATCGTCACAAAAACTAAAATAACGAGCAGCCCCGACTTTAAAAAAGCACAACACATACTTCACAGCAATATCAGCCTTATAGACATTTACAGTGGAGATCAAAATTAGAGAACAAATTATTAATACTTGATTTATTCTGAAATTGGGGGTGCCCAAAGTCCAGACTTTAATAGAATATCAGCTGTGGCTATACCACTGCTGTACTAGCATGTAGGGCTGTAGTCTGTTAGTCGAATGGTCGATTTATTGGTCGATACGTTCTTGGTCGACCAAAATTTGATTGGTCAATTATTTGCCATGTTAATTTTATCAGGAGTAAAGCACTAAGTGCTAATGGTGGTATTTCAGAACACGCTGTTTCACAGGTAACAGTCTGTCTTCAGAACCCCCCCCTTGTTTTCACAGTTTTGGATTAGCCCAACCCACTGGCGGAGAGAGATAGGTAGGCCCGTGTGTTCTGAATTGAAGAAAAAATTAGGTCTGGTTTTCGGAATATCTGCTTAATTATGAATGTTTAATGAACATTTAGTCCTCTACCATGTCAAAGACGTCGTCAGTGTGGCAGCATTTTACCAAAATAGATGGAAAAAAAGTCGAATGCAAACTTTGCAAACAACAGTTTGTGTATCATAGCTCAACGACCAACATGGCATATCACCTAAAAACGGTAGGCTAACATGTCTGCGTTAGGTTGCTCCATCAGTTTTGAGTATACAGATATCAGAATTGGCATATTTCAAATTTTTAGTCTAATAATCGTTTTGTAAATGCAGACGCATACACCCGCGATTACTTTTGGTCGAAATTTCAGGACTTTGGTCGACCAAGATTTTCTTTGGTTGACTACAGCCCTAATAGCATGTTTATTTAAATAACCAAGGCACTTCAACAAAAACCTTTATTTTGTGAAAAAAAAAACAGTGAGCAAAATTAGAGAACAGTAACCGCTGTGTCAGAAAAGAAGATTTAAACAATGTTTTCTTAGGGCTATAGGATTCAAAAATTAATGGGGAGTGTAGAGGCCCTTACTTTGAATGACCTCAGCACGTCTGCGCCCACAGGATGTCACTAGTTTCTCACACTGCTCTGGTTTGATCTTGGTCCATTCTCCTTGCAGTCTCTTCCACAGTTCGGTAACTGTAGTGCGTTTCTTAGCCATTACTTTGTCGCCAAGGATTTTCCAGAGATTTTCTATCGGGTTTAGATCTGGACTCTGGGCTGGCCTGTTCATTGTTTCAATTTTCTTAGCTTCAAGGAACTGCTTAACCCATTTTGCAGTGTGACAGGGGACGCTGTCTTGCATGGAAATTGCCGGATGATTGGGAGACAATTGCAGTGAAGGTATTGCATGTTGCCAATGGAGGTTCACATAAACATTTGCGTTCACCCTGCCATGTAGCTGTACAAGAGGCCCAGCTCCTGCTTCAGAAAACATCCCCCAAACCATGACACTTCCTCCTCCAAATTTAACTCACTGAAGTGCACTCTGGACCAGTTCTCACACAACATGCTCCTCAGCATGCTTCTTTTTATTCTTTCTGCTGATGAGAGGTTTGGTCACTGCACAGTGGGCTTTCAGTCCAAATTGTCTTAAACGGCGTGACACTGTGTACCAAGACAGATCCTTGCCCTGTTCAGCACTGAACTGGCGAGCAATTCTATCTGCAGTGTTCAACCGATTCCCCAATGAATAATCCTGCATAATGCATAATCCTGTCCTCTCGTGCACTTGTTTTGCGTGGACGACCAGCCTTTTTGGGGGACTTAAATGAATCTGTGTCCTTGTAAAGTTTCAATATCTTGAAATCACAGACTTGGAACGCCCAACCTCTCTTGCAATGGCTGAGAGGGTCATCCCTTTGGCCTTCATCTGGACAACCTGCTTTCGCCTTAGAGCGGCTTGCCATCTTGCAAAGTAACTAGGAGAGCTGCCAGATCAATAGGGTGTGTCCAACAATAAAGTAAATTGTCACCAGATGCCAGATTAACACCAATAACTGAGAGATATCTGAAAGTGTTCTCTAATTTTGATCAGAGCTGTTCTGAAAATGTCTCATTTAAGATTTTTATATTATGCTTGAGAATATATGTAAATTCTGAAATATGCTCAAAAACCTGCCCTTATATTCATGTTAGCAGAACTTCAAATAAATACAAGCAGTGACTAAAATTTAGCAAATTGTAGGTTGTTCTCTTATTTTGATCTCCACTGTAGTGCTACTATGATTCAAACAATATTCATATATTTATGTCATCCTTAAAAAGTGCAGTCTGACCTGAGAGTCTTCAGTCTGCAGTTTGGACTCTCCAGTCCAGCAAACAGCAGCTTCACTCCTGAATCCTGCAGCAGCCGGTTCTCACTCAGGTCCAGCTCTGTCAGATGGGGGTTGGACTTCAGAGCTGAGGCCAGAGAAGCATAGCAGCTGCCTGACAACCTGCAGTGCCTTAATCTGAATGAGGAAGAAAATATGTAGCTATAATTTCCAGTGTTTTGGATATTTATCAGTCAGAGATTTTTCCAAATATTCAAAAAGGAAGGAAAAACCAATGAAATAATTATTATAACAATAATATTAATGATAATACTGATAATACTAATTTATATTTGTTACACCTTTAAAGCAAAGTTCCAAGGTGCTTCACAAAACCATCAGAGTAAATGAAAAGATAAAGATAACACCTGAAATGAAAAGACATCAAAATATTAAAAACACAAATAAAGAGAATGAAAGCAAGAAATGATAAAAGGTCCAAAATAATTCAAATTCAGTATTCAGAAAACAGCCATAGGTAAGTCCATAAATAACAAATGAATGGCTCAGTGAAAAGTCCTCAGATGCCTTCAGTCTAACATTGGTGACAAATTTCAGTCTGGTTTCCGGAAAAATCACTCCACTGAGTCTGCACTCCTTAGAGTTTCCAATGACATTCTGATGGCCTCGGACTCCGGCAAATGCTCTGTTTTAGTCCTGTTAGACTTAAGCGCAGCTTTTGACACGGTCGACCATGGCATCCTATTGGACAGACTGAGGAACTGGGTTGGTGTGTCAGGATGTGCCCTAGAGTGGTTTGCCTCCTACCTCAGTGAGCGTTATTTCTCAGTGACCGCCGGCCCTTTCAAGTCTGACACCGCCCCTTTACACTGCGGTGTACCCCAGGGTTCGGTGCTGGCCCCTTTACTCTTTGCCTTGTACATGCTGCCGTTAGGTCAGCTCATCAGGAGTTTTCCTGGTGTAGCATATCACTGTTATGCGGACGACATCCAGCTGCATTTCTCTTTCAAACCTGTGAATATGCAACGTCTCAGCATTCTGCTGGAGTGTTTGGCCGCCATCGAGGGCTGGATGGCGAACAATCTCCTTCAGTTAAATGCGGCCAAGACCGAGGTGCTAGTCATTGCCCCTGATAGTGTCACAGCCAGGGTATTAGAACATCTGGGCCCTCTCAAAAACAACGCCCGTCCTAGTATCAGGAACCTTGGTGTACACTTTGATCAATTAATGCTCCTGGATAATCATGTGAAGTCTCTTGAGTCGAAATTGTTTCTTTCATTTAAGAAACATTGCCAAACTGCATCTTGTCATCGCGCACTCAGAGCTGGAGATGGCCATACATGCATTTATCTCCTCCAGGCTCGACTATTGTAACGCACTTTTCACTTGTTTAAACCAAACATCCATAAACTGTCTCCAACTGGTCCAAAATGCAGCTGCCAGATTACTCACCAGGTCTAAGAAATCATGTCATATCACACCAATACTTACCGCCCTACACTGGTTACCGGTTCACTTCAGGATCCAATACAAGGTACTACTGTTTACTTTTAAAGCTATCCACGGCTCTGCTCCCAGCTACGTCTGTGACCTCATCCACCATCACACCCCCAGTCGCTCTCTGCGGTCAGCTGACCAGGGGCTCCTGGCAGTGCCCCGCACCAAATTAAAAACTAAAGGTGATCGGGCCTTTGCAGCAGTGGCACCACGCCTCTGGAACTCGCTTCCTCAGGCTCTGAGAGATGCCCGGTCCGTGGATAGCTTTAGAAAGCAGCTTAAAACACATATTTTCCGGCTAGCCTTCTTAACATAGGCCTGAGGTTACGCCTTCTCCGGGTTCTTTTATTTTCATTTGTACAGTGTATGGTCTGTTCGTTCTTGCTGGTGAAATAATGCACTTGCACCTTATGTTGCACTGCCTCTTACACATAGCTATGGCATTATTGTTGATGATGTTTTTGTTGTTGATGTAACGGTCACCTGACTGTTTTTGTTTTATCTGTTTTTACTGTAAAGCACTCTGTGTATCCGTACTGCGAAGGGTGCTATATAAATAAAATTTTACTTACTTACATCTTCTCATAGTAAAACGATGAGTTACGAATGTAACTACAGTTCTATGAGTCCCAAATGACCGCCACGGGCGGTGCTTTAAGCACTGAATACTCCCTTCGCGCATCCACAGTTAACCTCTGACACCTGGATGACCCGGAAAGGGTATAAGTTCCGGGGTCAACCGGCATATCATTTCCTACAGAAACTTCTCGCGTGATCATGAGGATTCTGAGTGACTGAACGCTCTGGCGGTCATTCGGGACTCACAGAACCATAGTTATATTCGTAACACATCGTTCTATTTCATCCCTTCTGACCGCCAGAGGGAGTGCTTTAAGCACTGAACCAAAAGTGTCATAAGGAATCCCGACTACAAACTCACTGAGCAGAATCAAGGACTCCAGTAGGAAGGTTACACACAGTGAATGGGGAAATAGCCACAATACCCTGTGGGCCCTGTTAGCTACAGAAACAAGGTTGAAGACCGGGACCATAATCGAAAAAGAATACCTCGCTGTACAGAGCCTGAGGATTCTGGCTGGAGAACCACTCCTAATGGAGGAGGAGTGGCCACGTTCACCCTGTAGAACCTGCAGAATGTGTTTGGTGATGACCATGAAGCAGCTGCACAGACCCCGCCTCAGGGCCGCCCATGATGTGGATATGCTCCTAGTAGAATGACACTTCATGGCAGGTGGCAGAGAGCGATTAGCCAACACCTAAGCGTGAGCGATGACATCCATGACCCAATGGGAGAGACGCTGTTTAGAAAGAGCAGAACCCTTCTGAGGCCCACCATGACAAATAAAGAGTTGTTCGGACTGACTAACACTCGCAGTAGCAGCAATGTAAGTTTTAAGTGCCTGTACCAGGCACAACATTTCCGGTCCATCCCCTCCTGAGGGGTTGAACCATGTAAGCCTTATCGGCTGATTCAAATATGACCGAGACAGCACCTTTGGGAGAAATGCTGTATTCGGCCAAAGAGTCACACTTGAATCATCATGGTTCCATTTTAGACATGAAGCGCTTACTGATAGAATGTGCAGCTCACCAACGCGCTTCACTGATGTGATGGCCAGCAAGAATGCAGTCTTGTAAGCCACCCACTTCAACTCCGCTTGAGCCAGGGTGTTACTGTCCACCCTGGCATGATGACATAAAATAGCAGTCACATACACCTTAAGAGTAGAAGGAGACCTGCCCTTGTCCAAGAGAGACTGCAGGAACTCCAGGACCGTCGGTATTGAGCAATGAACTGGGTCCACTTTCCGACCTGCACACCAGTTACAGAACAGCTTCCACCTATTGTCATACTGCAGACGGCTGGATGATGCTCTGGCATTCAACAGGATCAGGACAGCTGCTCAGCAGTGACTCGGGCCCTTCAGTGGCCATACCCACAGCTGGAGGTTCTGAGGACTGGGATGCCAAACCTGCCCCCCCAATTGAGGCAGCAGGTCTTTCCTGTAGGAGAAGTGCCAGGGTGTACCGCAGCACAGCCTGTGAATGAGAGGAAACCATGTCCTTGCTGGCCAGAGAGGGGCCACCAGTAATAGCCTGTGACCATCCTGAAGGACCCTCTCAAGTGTCGGCCAAATCAGAGGAAGCGGAGGGAATGCATATAAGAGGGTCTTTGGCCAGGGATGAGCCAGGGCATCCTGGCCAAGAGGGCTGGTTGTCTCCATCAGAGAAAACCAGAGAGGACAGTGGGTCATTGCTTCTGAGGCACATCCACTTCTGCCCTGCCGAAGAGGCCCCAAATAGTGTGTACCACCTCTGGATGAAGGCGCCACTCTCCAGGTGGAGGCTTGTGACGTGACAGGAAATACGCTGACTGGATTTGCTCCCCTGGTACATATACTGCCAGCAGACTGGTCAGTCAGGGGGCCACCCATGTCAGGAGCTCCTGTGACACCTGAAGTAGCTGTGCAGGCTTGGTGCCGCCCTGGTGATTTATGTGATAAACTGCCGACGTGTTGTCCGACCGTATGAGTACATGTCATCCTCTCAGATACGGCAGAAAGTGCTTCAAGCTCAGATGTACTGCTCGCAGCTCTAGCACATTGATATGTCTGGCACAATCTCATACGGGCCACTGACCTTGAGTTATTCTGCCTTTCCACACTGCACCCCATCCTAAGGGGCAGGCATCCTCTCACCGAGAGGGAATAGAGCCCATGGGGACAGCCTTGGACAGATAGGACCTGTCACTCCATGGAGGTAGGGCAAGGAGGCACCGCCAAGACACCCTGATTTTTCAGTGTCTGTGTCGCCTTACGTCCAGGTGGAAGCTGTTCAACCATCTCTGCAGAGGACGTAGCAACAGTAAGACCAGCGGAACAACAGCTGATATTGATGTTAGTTTGCCCAAGAGACACTGGAACATGACAAGGGGCAATGATTTGTCTCTGTGAAACAAAGAGAGCAGGTGAAGAATGTCGTCCACACGTTGAGGGAACGGGCAAGCCTTCATGGTCAGTGTATTTAATGCCACACCGATGAAGACCGTAGACTGAGAGGGTTCCAGGCAATTCTTTTCTGTGTTCACCTTCAGGCCCAGTTGGGTAATGTGAAAGAGAAGCTGATCCGTGTCTTGAACCACTCGAGCTCTGGATGGAGCACAGACCAGCCAGTCGTCCAAATATGGCAGAACCTTTACACTCTGAGACTGCAGGGGTGCCAGGGCTGCTGCCACACACCTAGTGAACACCCTCGGGGAGAGGGAGAGTCCAAAAGGGAGGACCCTGAACTGCCAGTGGCAGCCTTGATAGGCAAACCGTAGAAATTTCCTGTGGTGATGAGTGATGGGGACATGAAAGTAAGCGCCTTTCAGGTCCACAGATGTAAAGCATTCTCCTTGGGCGACAGTTTGTAACACGTGCTGTGGTCAGCATATGAAATTTTATTACCTTCATATACTTGTTGAGCCCTCTTAAGTCCAGAATTGGACGGAATCCGCCAGTCTTCTTTGTAGATGATGCAATAGTTGGTTCAAAAGAAGGCATCCGGTCGAGGCAAACCGCTGCAGCATCATGCATAGCCACCAGTGCCCGGCCATCAGAAGTGAGACAAGAATATGCTCCAGTGTCTCGCCAACATGCATGCAGTTCCTGAAGATGATCACTTGAAGGACGGACAGTGAAGGAAGTGGAAGCACTGCCCCGCCTAAAGCAGGCAGTCCCTGGAGTTGATTGGGCTGGCTGTGGGATCTGTACCTGTAGGCGATCCACGGCCATGCGTAGTATGTCTGACATGGAGGTGTCCGACTCCCCAAAAATGCTCTGTGGGCTTCGTACTGAAGAACGGGAACCCAGTTCTGAAGAACAGGAGTGTTTGTCCTCTTGCATACCAAAGTCAGTGGCTGAGGCTGCAAGAGAGAGTACATCCTCCTCTGGAAGCAGCGAGGGCATAGACGGGATCTGACATGACATATCTGTGTCTACTGAGGGAGTGTCAGACTGATGAGTCTGAAAAAGGGACCTCATCTCCGCAAGTTCAGCAGAAAGCCTCTGTACCTGCTCAGCAAGCTTGCTATCCGACTTCCTTGCTCCTGATACCTCTCTCCAGCGCTTCAAACGAGTAGATTGGGCTGGGGGCAACTTACCAGATGGAGGGAGGTCGTCTCCACCCCTTGGATGGTCTACCTGAGCCAACATAGCAGCCCTTGATGCAAATGACATACCGCTGCAGTTCATGCAGGCATTGTCGGAGAGTCCTTCTCGAAGGTGGTCTGGGCCGAGGCACACAGGACAGTGGTTGTGGCCATCATCTTCTGGCAGAGCAGTCCCACAATCAACACAATAATGTACATTCTCCATCATCGGAGCTCTGGTCCAAGCACCTAAGCTGAGGGAAGGCTGCGTACACACAACCTGCACAGCAGAGGGGTTCTAGGAGGTGCGGGTCTGTAGCAGGAGTGAGGGCGACCGCACTCACCGCTACAATGCGTCCGGCAGGAAGCTGGCTCGTAGCAGGAGAGGGGAGTGTAGATGCTGCCTTCACTGCCTCAAGCGTCTAGGGTGGTAGTGAGCCTGTAGCAGGAGCTGGGGTGAGAACGAGAACACAACCTTCACCGCTACAAGGCGCCCAGCGGGAAGCTGATCCCGTAGTCACAATATACTAATTATAATGCAACAGTGCGCAACAAACAATTATCAACGAGTGGGAGTGGGCTGCGCAAACGCTGCCTTCACCAACAAAAAACTGTTCAATGATAAACCAAAGACAACCGAAGCAAAATACTTCAGCAAATTCCCTCTTCGGTAATAATAAAACTCTATTATTCAAACGAAATAAGCTTACAATGGGAGCAGAAAGAGCAACGCTGACGTCACCAACAAATGATATAACAATCAAAACAACACGGTAATAAACTTTCTTTGCAAGTATGCAATTCTGGGGGGCAAAAGCGCACACACCAGCCTCACCACAATGTATCGGTATAAATATAAATCAAACAAACATACCTTGAATCTGGTTGTGAATGGAAGAAACAACAAACCAGCAAACAATCCCGAAATAGGAACGTGGTTCCGTTGCAGCCTCTGGAGGGCGAATACTCTGCAGCTCCGATCTATAAAGATTACAAGGCTACCAGCAACGGTAAATTATATTTTTAGCAAAAAGCGCTTAGCCTGAGCTACTACTGCCTGCTACTCGCACACGAGAAGAAAACAGGAAATGTTATGCCAGTTGACCCCGGAACTTATACCCTTTCTGGGTCATCCAGGTGTGATGGGTGACTTTTTTGGTATACATACTCGAACTGCGCATGCGCAAAGGGTCTATTCAGTGCTTAAAGCACCGCCTCTGGCGGTCAAAAGGGACTAAATGTCATGCCCTCTGCCTCCTAGCCTGTCTTTCTGTGTGTGTGTGTGTGTGTGTGTGTGTGTGTGTGTGAGCGCTTGATTGCAGGATTGAGGCCTGGTGTGCAGGGGTTGGGTCTCCTCAGGTGCCTACCTTCTGACAATCACCACTCCACTACAAAAGGCTTCCTCCATCAACCAGACCTCGCCAGATTGTGATACAGTAACACTTTCCTCCCCGGCCTCCAGCACCAGACCTGCCTCTACTCTGCCACCCAGCCGTTTCCAGCCAGCCAAGCCCTCCACCCAGCCCTCACCTGGAGTCCCATAGATCCACAATCCAGCCACCTCTCATCCCGGACTCAGCCTGCACCTTCAGTTGAAATAAACCCCTTCTTTGAACTGATCAGCTGCCTCACTCGTTTCCTCTGCCTTGAGTCCTCCTACCATACCCGCTACACTAAATAGAACTGTAGAACAAGAGCTTCTGCATCACATGACACCAGCACCCAGTCTCTTGACCAATCAGGGCCAAAGTTATTAGCATATCAAAAGACTGACCAGGTGATGGCAGTAGAGGTGGGCCCATCAATATATTAATTAGGGATGGTCCGATCCGATCCACTGGACCAGTATCGGGTCCGATCCAGGCCAAAATGACTGGATCGGGTATCGGATTTTTATATTAGAACCCGTCCGATCCGATCCATAAGCCCAAGCTATCTCATATATCCTCAACTTCACTTTACGTGACATGCCGTAACACAGATGAGCTGTCGCCATGGTTGCCATGTGCCTGTGTTTTCGTCACGTGAGCAGAAGCCGGCAGAGCTGTAGTCATGTCCTCCATTAACTTTACGTTAACGGAGGACAAAAGCGCAACGTTTGCAATATGAGTGTCTCAAGGGGTGGTAGCAAAACCGGACGTTTTAACACAACAGACTTAATAAAGCATCTGAAGAAGCCTCACGGAAAGGAGTACAGAGACTTTTTACAGGCGAGTGCAAAGAAAAGCGAACCGTTTTTGTTTTGGTGCAGCAAATCTTGGGTCTGTTTCCCAAGCAGGTTTAGTGAAAACTCTGAGTCTGTTAACCCTGAAATGAGGGAAACTCTGAGTTTTCCGTTTCACAAAGGGAGGCAGCTCAAACCAGAGAAAGAGGGGTAACTCTAGCCTGTTTCACAGAGGGAGGTAACTTAAGCTCTCGGTCAGTTACCACAGTAACAGACTCCATGAAACTAACCTGGTTGGGACCAGGTTTTTCTCATGAAACCTCGAGTTTCTCTCTGTGTCCGCCCTCTTTCAGCCACACACCGTATTTAACTTCCTCATTCATTCAGTCAGCAGGCGAGTTTTGGCGTGGTGTATTAGTTCTTATTAGTATTAGAAGTCCATTTGTAGTTAGATGGCGTCTTTTTTTCACGAACATGGCATGTCCTTTCGACAACGATCCCGTGGATGAAGGTGCAGTGTTACTGCGCAGAGAATTAAATATTCGTCGGGAGATGGTTATCAGACCATGCATAGATGTTTTAGCATTTCCAGACAATTATCTTTTTGAGCGTTACCGTTCCACGTCACCTAAATGAAATAAATTAATAGGCCAGCAGTAATTCAAGCAGTTTTACCCTGCAATATTATTGATTGCAACGGACTACATTTAAACTTACGCATTGACCCGAGCAACAATGTTCTCCCTCGCCGTCTCCCTCTGCTTTGCCACTGCAGCGGTGTTGCACTTTCTTTAAAAAACATGTTCAAACTCGCTGTATGAAAGCATTAAGATTTCCAGTTCAATTGGGGTGAAAAACGCAGCCTGACGCTTCCCCGTTGCCATGGTGACTCGTCTTATAGCTGTTGTGCACGTGCTTAACTCCAGGTGAAACTACTCCGAGTTGATAAAACTAACTCAAATGCAAAATTTGCAACAAGTTGCACTTTTATTTAATGTTACACATGACTTCAGTTGTTTTCACATATTTTCCTTCTTTCTTTAGGGGACCAGAATAGTTGTTGTACAGTGAATGTGGTGTTTTTAGATTTCAGTATCAAGCAAATTACATCCACGTATTAACAACTTTTAGAGTGACAAAAAGAATCGGATCGGTATCGGTATCGGCCGATCCTCAAGGCTGCAGTATCGGTATCGGTATCGGATGTGAAAAAGTGGTATCGAGCCATCCCTAATATTAATATAATACGGATACTGTGATATGAGATAAGATATCATGTGGGATTTGGGAAATGGTAATATCTTATGGCATCAGTGTTCTCCTGCTTTTAAAGGCTGCATTACAGTAAAGGGATGCAGTTTTCTCAACTTATTAGACGTCCTCGCTGCTCTGTTATTGGCCTCAGCCTGCTCGCTCATCATATCCATATTACTAATGACTGTTTAGCACTAATTTACACTTTCATCAAAGCACCAACCAGTCATCCTAACAATATCCTCACAATATGGATATCACGGTATTCAGTCAAAAACATGGTGACAGTTGACTGCGTTCATATTCCTCAGTCTTAGGGATTATAGACAGAAAATATCCTGAAATATACAAAATGTTCATTTGGCGTGGTCGTCTGTCAGCCTGCAGAGTTTAAACAAAGTTTTGCATGGGAAGTAAGTGAGCTGTGAAAAAGTGTGTGAAGATGATCAAAACAATAATCAATGAAAAACAAGAAGTCCTAAAGGTTTAGTTGAGGTTCAGAACAGTTACAAGACAACAGTTACCATGAGGGAATGTGATCAGGATGGTAAAAGATGGACATATCAACTTCATACCATCATGCCTAATCTGTGAAAGATACCAGAACGCACTGATATGCCCACATGGGATTTTTGTCCTGATGATTCATCAAAGAAAATATTGGAATCCTTTGCGAGTCCATAGTTGGACCAAGACCTCGATGATGGTGTCCTCTATATGTTCTGTGGAATTACCACAATAAATATCAGATTCCCACAGACAGAGGCCATTTGGATGCCTGCATGTTGAAATAATGTACAATATCATCACTGAAGTTCACAGTTTTTCAGTTCAACACACAAGGATTGTGTGAAAATGCAGTTTGACAACAATTTGAGATGTAAGCCTGTAAAACTCCTCTTCAACTAAAAGAATATTACATGTTCACACATCATTAAAAAGTACAGCCTGACCTGAGAATCTCCAGTCTGCAGTTTGGACTCTCCAGTCCAGCAGACAGCAGCTCCACTCCTGAATCCTGCAGCTGGTTCTCACTCAGGTCCAGCGCTGTCAGATGGGGGTTGGACTTCAGAGTCGAGGCCAGCAAAGCACAGCAGCTGCCTGACAACCTGCAGTGCCTTAATCTGAATGAAGAAGAAAATATGTAGCTATAATTTCCAGTGTTTTGGATATTTATCAGTGAGAGATTTTTCAAAATATTAAAAAAGGAAAAACCAATGAAATAATTATTATCAATATCAATTATAATATTGATAATACTAATTTATATTTTACACCTTTAAAGCAAAGTTCCAAAGTGCTTTGCAAAACCATCAGAGTAAATGAAAAGATAAAGATAACACCTGAAATGAAAAGACATCAAAATATTAAAAACACAAATAAACAGACAATGAAAGCAAGAAATGATAAAAGGTCCAAAATAATTCAAATTCAAATATGGTAATATGGCATCAGTGTTCTCCTGCTTTTAAAGGCTGCATTACAGTAAAGGTATGCAGTTTTCTCAACTTATTAGACGTCCTCGCTGCTCTGTTATTGGCCTCAGCCTGCTCGCTTATCATATCCATATTACTAATGACTGTTTAGCACTAATTTACACTTTCATCAAAGCACCAACCAGTCATCCTAACAATATCCTCACAATATCGATATCACGGTATTCAGTCAAAAACATGGTGACAGTCGACTGACGGTGTTCTCTATAGGTTCTATGTAATTACCACAATAAATATCAGATTCCCACAGACGGAGGCCATTTGGACCTCTGCATGTTGAAATAATGTACTATATCATCACTGAAGTTAACAGTTTTTCACTTCAACACACAAGGACTGTGTGAAAATACAGTTTGACGACAATTTGAGATGTTAGCCTGCAAGGGAGTGGGAAGGGTGGTGCTGAGGGTGCTGCAGCACCCCCTGCTAAGGAGGGGTGGAATAAATGCCAATTAATATTACCACAACAATGACACACACTGGCAGCTTGTGTCATTTGCTTTCTTTTGAAGATGACTTGATTGTGGCTGTCACTTAGGGTGTGAACTGGGGGAGAAAGTAAAGTGTGCATTAAGGCTGAATTATGCTTCAGCGTTAGAAGAGCGTACGGGGGTTGTGCGAAGCACGCATTTCCTACGCAGCGCGTGTGTGTCCAACATACCTCTGCAACACACATTGAGCAATTCTCCTCCCACCAACGTAGACCCTGTGACGTATGGTCACTGCTCTTCTGTATTGGCGAGTGGACGAGTCGTATAGCTGCGGGTACTTGCGCACCTCCTCGGCCAGGCGTTCTTCCGCGAGATCCAGCACTCTCCAAAGTTTTCAAACACAACCGACGAGTCGAGACACAACAGTTATTTTAAAAACGGCGCTGCCGGCCAGCACAACAACAGGATGTGATGCCGGTTGCAACGAAATGCCGGAAATGATGTACTTCGGCGGACCAATCACAGCTCTTGTGGGGCTGCGTAGGGTCCGCGTAGTTACAATTTTTGGGAGGCGCGCGGCAAGGCTCTGCGGCGGTCGCACAACCCCCGTAAGCTTCGCACAACCTCCGTACGCTCTTCCTACGCGGAAGCATAATTCAGCCTTTAATCTACTGCACCTAATGCAAGGAAAACGAAAAACATGTATACTGCGTGCAGAGGGGCAATCACGCTGAGACGTATCACCAGACGTCTCAACAAAACCATGGTGCCCCTGTGGCAATGCAGTTTGACAACAATTTGAGATGTAAGCCTGTAAAACTCCTGTTCAACTAAAAGAATATTACATGTTCACACATCATTAAAAAGTGCAGTCTGACCTCAGAGTCTCCAGTCTGCAGTTTGCACTCTCCAGTCCAGCAGACAGCAGCTCCACTCCTGAATCCTGCAGCTCGTAGTTATCACTCAGGTCCAGCTCTGTCAGATGGGGGTTGGACTTCAGAGCCGAGGCCACAGTTTCGCAGTGAGTCTCTGAGAGTTCACAGCCAGAAAGTCTGTAATTACAGATTTAATGTCAAGTTTGTGATTTTCTTGTGTTTATATTATTGTGTTATATGATAGTAATATTAAATTGTACTACATGATAGAAATTTTTTGAAAGGTGCTTCATGTATAATAACAGAAGAAACCAAGTAGCAGCAACCTGATGCTCAAGTTCAATTACACAGCAAGAACTCTGATTTTGAAGTATTGTAAGGGTAAGCTGCTGTGGGCATCACCATCATGTTGCCTCCTTTTTACCCTGGACTGCCTGACGTACATTTTTTTCTCTCAGAATCAATCCTTTATCCTGAATATTTAGAGAACTACATATCTTTATTCTATTTCTGACGGTGTCACGTATGGAAGCAGCTCTACACTGTTTGTATAATGTTGATTTCCCATCAGGACTAACCGAGCCTTCCTGCAGTTCCTCACAGCTGGGATCAGTCTCAGTCGTCCATCATGTGATGTGTTGTACGCCTTCAGGTCAAACTCATCCAGAACCTCCTCTGACATCTGCAGCATGTAGGCCAGAGCTGAGCAGTGGATCAAAGAGAGCTCCTTCTCTGATCTGTTCTCTGACTTCAGGAACTCTTGGATATCCTGATGTACTGAGAGGTCATTCATCTCCATCAAACAGTGGAAGATGTTGATGCTTCTGTCAGGTGAGGCACTGCTGGTGTTCATCTTCTTCAGGTTTCTGATGGCTGTCTTGATGTCTTCTGGTCTGCTCTCTGTCTGACCCAGCAGGCCTCCTAAGAGCCTCTGGTTGGACTCCAGTGAGAGGCCATGAAGGAAACGGACAAAGAGGTCCAGGTGACCATTTTTGCTCTGCAGGGCTTCAGACATGACGCTTTGCAGGAAGATATCCAATGATGGCTTTTGGTCATCAAAGGTGTAGCAGTGGAAGATGAAGACTGCAGCGAGAAACTCCTGAATGCTCAGATGGACAAAGCAGTAGACTTTTCTCTGGAAGAGCACACACTCTGTTTTGAAGATCTCTGTGCACACTCCTGAGTACACCGAGGCCTCTGTGACATCAAGACCACACTCCTCCAGGTCTTCTTGGTAGAACATCAGGTTGCCTTTCTCCAGATGTTCAAACGCCAGCATGCCCAGCTTCAGAAGAACTTCCTTGTCAGTCTCCATCAGCTCCTGCTGACTCCTGTCATGTCTCTCATCATACTTGTGCTTCTTCCTCTGTGTCTGAACCAGCAGGAAGTGTGAGTACATCTCAGTCAGGCTCTTGGGCAGCTCTCCTCTCTGGTCTGTAGACAACATGTGCTCCAGAACTGTAGCAGTGATCCAGCAGAAGACTGGGATGTGGCACATGATGTGGAGGCTCCTGGACGCCTTGATGTGCGAGATGATTCTGCTGGACAGCTCCTCATCACTGGACCTCCTCCTGAAGTACTCCTCCTTCTGGAGGTCAGTGAATCCTCGGACTTCTGTTACCCTGTCAACACATGTAGGAGGGATCTGATTGGCTGCCGCAGGTCTGGAAGTTATCCACAGGAGAGCCGAGGGAAGCAGATTCCCCTTGATGAGGTTTGTCAACAGCACGTCTACTGATGACGTCTGTGTGACATCAGACACGACCTCATTGTTCTGGAAATCCAATAAAAACCTGCTTTCATCCAGGCCGTCAAAGATGAACACGACTTTACAGACAGCGAGCTTCTCTGCTGTGACCGTCTGTAATATTGGATGGAAAACACGGAGCAGCTGAAGAAGACTGTAGCGCTCATCTTTGATCAAGTTCAGCTCCCGGAACGAAAGCAGAACCACAAGACTGAAATGTTGGTTTTCCAAGCCCTCTGCCCAGTCCAGAGTGAACTTCTGCACTGAGAAGGTTTTTCCAATGCCAGCAACACCCTGCGTCACAACTACTCTGATGTGTGTGTCTTGGCCAGGTAAGAGTTTAAAGATGTCCTGGCACTTGATTGGAGTGTCACTGAGGGTCTCCATCTTGGATGTTGTCTCCAGCTGCCACACCTCATGTTGGGTATTAACCTCTTCCCTCCGTCCCTGTGTGATGTAGAGCTCAGTGTAGATCCTGTTGAGGGGGGTTCCAGTTCCTGCTGAAGCAGTTCCTTCTGTCACAAATTCACATCTCCTCCTCAGACTGATCTTATGCTCGTCTAAAACCTCCTGCAGACCGCTGTCAACTGGGCTGGTTTGACTGCTTGTCTGCAGTCCAGGTCTTGTTCTTGATCTTTCTCCACACTGGGGACAGGCAGGATCTCCTGATGGATCAGACTGGTCCCAGTATGAGGTGATGCATCGTCTGCAGAACCAGTGTCCACAGCTGGTCGAGACTGGATCCCTCAGGGCCTCCTGACACAAAGCACAGCAGGACAGCTGCTCCTTCACATCACCTCTACTGCTCTTCCTGTCCCTGTGGAGATGAAAGCACTTTGTTTATGTTTAGACAACATTACGTCTTAACTGAAATCTTAAAATCTAAAAAAAAAAAAAAAAAGTAAAAAACAAACAAACATGGCGATGGGACACTTGTAGGGCTGTAGTCTGTTAGTCAACTGGTCGATTTATTGGTCAATATGTTCTTGGTTGACCAAAATCTGATTGGTAGATTATTTGCCATGTTAATTTTATCAGGAGTAAAGCACTAAGTACTAATGGGGGTGTTTTCAGAACACCCTGTTTCACAGGTTACAGTCTATCTTCCCCCCTTGTTTTCACAATTTTGGATTAGTCCAACCCACTGGTGGAGACAGATAGGTAGACCCGTATGTTCTGAATTGAAGAAAAAATTAGGCTTGGTTTTCCGAATATTTGCTTAATTATGAACGTTTAATGAACATTTAGTCGTTTACCATGGCAAAGACGTCGTTATTGTAGCAGCATTTTACCAAAATAGATGGAAAAAAAAGTCGAATGCAAACTCTGCAAACAACAGTTTGCGTATCACAGCTCAACGACCAACATGGCATATCACCTAAAAACGGTAAGCTAACATGTCTGCATTAGGTTGCTCCGTCAGTTTTGAGTATAAACATATCAGAATTGGCATATTTCAAAGTTAATTGCTTTATAACTGCAGGCGTACACACCCGCGACAACGGTAGCTTCCCCCAGATACACCCAGACCACAATGGATGTTAAGCCTCCTCTATCATCCAAAGGCAAAAATATCACGCAGGGTATTGCTGATTTTATTGCACCGGGTAATTCAGCCTCACTCTGTGCGAGGACACGCACAGTGCAGGCTGGAATAATAGTGGAAGGTCCTGTCTATTATTATAACACATGACAAAAACAGTTGTCTAAATTATGTTGCATATACCTCAACAGTTCTTGTGCTGATGTCACTAGTTGACATAGTACTATTTTCGGAAATCATAGGCTATGATATTGCGTAGGTACACATGATGCAACGCTGTCAGAGCTGACCGACTTAAGTGTGTCATTCAGTGCAAAATAATTAGGTCAAAAACGATTTAAAATACTGCAAATACTAGTTGTTTATGTTTATTTATAATTTGTTTAGGCGGACAAGGCTACCAGATAGGCTACTGCCCAGTTAATTATTTTTTTCTGTATTCCCGCCGCGCCCCGATTATTCCACTTCTGGTTGAAATTTCAGGACTTTAGTTGACCAATATTTTCTTTGGTTGACTACATCCCTAGACACTTGATATTTAGCCAAGGTTATTACAATTGTCAAGTGGTCTCTTATGTCACTTTCAGTGACTACATTTACATGGACAAAATTTCCCCCTGGGGACAAATAAAGTATGATTGATTGACTACAATATTCTAATATTAATGCAATTAAGATAGTATTTAGAAGACGAAATGTCCATGTAACAACAAAACAACAAAAGCAAAACATCTGAACAGATTGGTGTGCTGCGTTTATTTTAAAACTCTCCAAACTAAAAGAGGGAATAGGTGCAACTTCAGTGCACAGCTACAGCACAACCAGCCCACCCAGTGTTCCCAGTTAAGAAAGAAAAAACAACAAGCCAAGATGCAAAGGGAAGTGTTGGAAGTAGGGTTGGGTACTGAAACGCGGTGCCAATAGGGCACCGGTTTCGACGTAAACGGTAGTTACAAGACCGAATAAGAACAAAAATTTCGGTGCCACCCCTTGGTGTTCCGGCGTCAACTTGCGGTTGTTGAACGTGACGTCAGTGCTGCTACTCAGCACACTTGTTGATCAGAACTGATGGTGAGAGGATCAATAAAGATGCCAAAGGCAAAACACTCTAAGGTTTGGCTCCATTTCACGTCTAAGGAGGATGCAGACTGTGACATGCAACAGATGCCTTAAAGCAATGTTATGCAAGGGAGGTAACACATCGAATTTAATTAAACATCTGGCAACACATGGAGCCGAACAATGCACCGTGTTTGATAATCTACGTCAGCGGTCCCCAACCACCAGCCCAGTACCGGTCCGCGGACCAGTACCGGGCCGCGAGACATTCCCAACCAGGCCGTGCAGCCCGACTGTAACGCCCCCTCCCCCGCGGTTGCGCACAAATGGCACGAGTTTATTATTGCCATATGTTATTTGTATTTATATTGTTTAAATATTTAAGTTAATATTGTGTTCAGTTTGGCCCTGGAAATAAAAGGGTATTGTTTTTTGACAGTGTGTGCGTTTTTGTTTTTTTAAGTACCAGTTCGAGAACCGTTTAAGCACCGGAACCGTTTAAAAAATACCGAGTAGGCACCGGTATCGGATAAAACCCAACCGATACCCAACCCTAGTTGGGAGTGTTGACTGTTCAGGAATGTTAGTCTCTGTGCCTCTCCACTTCAACGTTTTTGGTTGTGTTTTTTTTTTTTATTGCTGTGCACTTTTTGTTATCAGGGCCAGTTGGTCAATTTTTTTGTATTCATAAGGTCATTATTTATTCATTTTGGTAATTTTACGTTATTTATTTTGGATATTTAAATTTTCCATTTTTGAATATTCTTGTTGAATAAATGATTATTTCTCTTTAAAAGGGTGTTCTTGCATCATTCTGCCTTTATTATCATACACTCCTGATCAAAATTTTAAGACCAGTTGAAAAATTGCAAGAATTTACATTTTGCACTGTTGGATCTTAAGAAGGTTCTAAGTAGAGCTTCAAAAGGCCAAATATTTGCAAAAATGTGGATTCAGTGTCATTTTCTCTCAGGTATCCACACTGTCATGACCTCCTGATGGCAAAGGCAAAAAAGCTTTCTCTCTTTGAACGCGGTCGGATTGTTGAGCTGCATAAGCAAGGCCCAACAACAAGGCCCTTGCAGCGTGCCATTGCTGCTGAGGTTGGACGCAGAAAGACAGTCATTTTAGACTTCTTAAAAGATTCTGAGGGTTATGGGACAAAAAAGTCAAGTGGTAGACCCAAAAAAATTTCACCGGCCCTGAGCCAGAGGATCCAATTGGCTGTCCGTCAAGACACGGGACGATCCTCGGCCCAAATTAAGCTTGTCACTGGTGCCAACTGCAGTCCCCTGCAATTTGGAGTTTGCACGAGAGCACCAAACATGGGACACTGAAAGGTGGAACAAAGTTTTATTCTCTGATGAGAAAAAAATTTAACCTTGACGGTCCTGATAGCTTCCAACGTTACTGGCATGACAAGGAGATCCCACCTGAGATGTTTTCTACACGGCACAGTGGAGGGGGCGGCATCATGATCTGGGGGGCTTTTTCCTTCAATGGAACAATGGAGCTTCAGGTTGTGCAGAGGCGTCAAACGGCAGCTGGCTATGTGGAGATGTTGCAGGGGGCATCCCTCATGACTGAAGGCCATTGTCTGTGTGGTAATGACTGGGTTTTTCAACAGGACAACACTGCAGTTCACAATGCCTGCCTGACAAAGTACTTCTTCCAGAGAAATAACATCAGTCTTTTGAACCATCCAGCATGTTCCCCTGATCTAAATCCAATTGAGAACATTTGGGGTTGGATGGCAAGGGAAGTTTACAAAAATGGACACCAGTTCCAGACAGTGGATGCCCTCCATGAAGCGATCTTCACCACTTAGAGCAACATTCCCACTAGTCTCCTGGAAACACTAGCATCAAGCCTGCTGAAAAGAATTTTTGAGGTGATTGACAAGAATGGCGCAGCTACTTACTGAGCTACTTACTATTACTGAGTCCTTTTTAGAAAATAAATTTTATTTCTATTTTAGGGGTTTTTTTTTTTTTTTTTTTTTTTGAGATATGGTCTTAAACTTTTGATCAGCTGATGAACAGCCTATTTCAGTTTAATGGTTGTTTGCAATAAATTGCTTACTCAAATTTTTTTTGTCTCACTCCCATTTCTTCTTTTTGGATTTTGAAGCTCTACTTAGAACCTTGTCAAATGTCAAAATTACAACAATAATAAAAATGGTCTTAAAAGCATGTTATCGCTTATCGCAATAATTTCTGACACAATTCATCGCACAGCAAATTTTGTTATTGTGACAGGTCATCATATTCCATCAGGCTCACAGTCTAACAGCTGTCTTACTTTGTGTCTGAAGGTCCAGGTTCAGCACTGAACTCTGGAGGTTTATCTTTAGACCAGTCACTCCTCATGGACAGACAGCTGGACACTGCAGACTCTGCTCTGTTGCAGGAACCTCTGGAAACACAAATGTTTGAAACATGTTATTACTTCTTGTAAATCAGGGCTCCAGACAAACTTTTCCACTGGCAGCACTGGTGCTCCCAGCTTTCCCAGTCGCTCACAGCAGCACCCTTTTTTTGTGAGGTGGGGTCCAGCTATAAGAGCGGATGTGGCCATATTTTTTGGAGGTGTTTTAGATGCACACAACCTTTCTGTTGTTGCACTGCACCTCTTTGCACCTCTACATAGGTATGTACTGTATATACAGAGTCTGTTGATAGAGTAACCAGTGGAAACCAGAACGCTTCCAAGACCAAAATGGTAAAGATGAGAAAATATTGTAATACAGGCCTGCAGTTTGTCTTGTACCGATTCTGATTTGCAGATCAGTAAATCTTTACAGTGAATCTCAACTTCAGACATAGGTGTGTGAAGAACTTGTGAGTGCAAGTGCAAGTGGAAATGTTCTCAGGTGCTTTGGTGCAAAACATAAAACAGCATCATAGTTTGTGGAAAACAGCACAGACCAAGATGGGTTTTGGTTGAACAGCTGGATTGCAGAGCAGGAAGCAGTCATTTCTCTCTTTGCAGTCTCTTTTCTTGGTATCCTCACTATTTGCTCTGCTATATAATGTCATGTCATCATATTCCATCAGGCTCACAGTCTGACAGCTGTCTTACTTTGTGTCTGAAGGTCCAGGTTCAGGACTGAATTCTGGAGGTTTATCTTTAGACCAGTCACTCTTCATGGACAGACAGCTGGACACTGCAGACTCTGCTCTGTGGTAGGAACCTCTGGAAACACAAATGTTTGAAACATTTTATTACTTCTTGTAAATCAGGGCTCCAGACTAACTTTTCCACTGGCAGCACTGGTGCTCCCAGCTTTCCCAGTTGCTCACAGCAGCTCATGATTTGGTCGCACCCTTTTTTGTGAGGGGGGGTCCAGTTAAAAGAGCGGATGTGGCTCATGATCTGAAGCATCAGTTTTGGTGGCATGTCTACTTTCTCCATGCGCCACAAACAGATTTCACAAGAAAACAGTGAACGCACACTGCACTTCAACAGTCGCTCTCTCCCTGCCTGCACTGTCACCATCAGCGTCAGTCAGAGAGTCTCGGTGGCTCTCCCTCCCCACCGGCCTCCTCCTCTCTCTCCACATTTTGCTGGTTAAAATAATCAGCTACACACCGCTTCATTTTGGGAACGAGGTAACAGCCAAACGGACTGTTTCATAAACTTTTGTGTCCTTGACTTTGGACAATATTAACCCCGGGCAGGTGAACAGATGCAGCCACGTGAGACTTGAACTCTCACGCTGCTTGCAGTTTGGAGCCCTGAGTGATGAAAAAAAATGGTTTGGAGGGGAAATTAAGTTTTACTGTGCAGGAAATTGTACCAACAGACACTCTGAGGATTCTGCTCTCCACTTTTTTTTGGTAAGTAGATTTAAATGTTACTGTTCTGCATCCTGTTAGCCAGCTGTAACAACTGATGTGAAGAAGCTAATGTTTGTCCATCTGTCCAGCTACATGTGATCCAACCTCAAAGCCCAGCAGCTCTGGTCTGACGACCACGTTATCCTGTTGGGACGAGGGCCGACCTTTCAGGTTTAAGCAGAAAGAAGCCAGAAAACGCTTCTATTTCTGTGTCTTTGATGACCAGTCCAATGCTTCTCCACACAAAACACAAACAGCCATATTTTTTGGAGGTGTTTTAGGTGCACACGACCTTTCTGTTGTTGCACTGCACCTCTACATAGGTATGTACTGTATATACAGAGTCTGTTGATAGAGTAACCAGTGGAAACCAGAACGCTTCCAAGACCAAAATGGTAAAGATGAGAAAATATTGTAATACAGGCCTGCAGTTTGTCTTGTACCGATTCTGATTTGGATTTGCAGATCAATAAATCTTTACAGTGAATCTCAACTTCAGACACAGGTGTGTGAAGAACTTATGAGTGCAGGTGCAAGTGGAAATGTTCTCGGGTGTTTTGGTGCAAAACATAAAACAGCATCATAGTTTGTGGAGAACAGCACAGACCAAGATGTGTTTTGGTTGAAGCGCTGGATTGCAGAGCAGGGAGCAGTCATTTCTCTCTTTGCACTCTCTTTTCTTGATATCCTCACTACTTGCTCTGCTATATAATGTCATGTCATCATATTCCATCAGGCTCACAGTCTAACAGTTGTCTTACTTTGTGTCTGGAGGTCCAGGTCCAGCACTGAACTCTGGAGGTTTATCTTTAGACCAGTCACTCTTCATGGACAGACAGCTGGACACTGCAGACTCTGCTCTGCCCTTCTCTTCCTCCACACAGTCACTCATCTTCTGATTTAAGTCAGTCTAAGAGGTGCAAAAACACACACACACACACACACACACACACACACACACACACACACACACACCAAATGGATAACATATGGGTTGATGTTCTAATTTCCTAATGGACAACAGGCATTAACTGTATTAAATGGAGTCAGTCACATAAATAATGTGTGTTTCAACATATTTTTGTGGAAACGTCACAGTTATTTTGTTGCTATTTTATATTTAGGGTACATTTATAATAATTTTTAATGTTGTTTTTTTTTATTATTATTTATTTATTTATTTATTTATTTATTTATTTATTTAGGTCATTCTTTACACTGATCTCATTTATTTTATTTTTTTTATTAACGTCTTGCTAATTATTTGTTGTATTTTTTACAATAAATGCATTTTTTTACAATAAATGCATGAATCTGCATAAATGCAGATTCACAAATAATTTCTGAGGCACAAATTCACTTTAGGAATGCACAAATGAAAGAGTGTGAATGCAGCAAAGCTCATGGACATGTTTCCCTGTTTCTGTTCCAATCCAGAGGCTGCGTTCCAGATGCTGCGCTCACCAGAAAATCCTGGTGTCGAGTAAACGGAATTAAACGGCTTTAAAAACGTGGTGTCTGACGTATAGAATTGGCTAACATTTGTTTTTACCGCCTGGTGAGATTTTTTTTCATCACCACAAGGAAAATGGCCACTGCTTTATTTTTTTAAATTTATTTCTAAGAGATGAACTCAACAGTGAAAAATGCAGCTTGAAAATGGCGTCGGTCAAAAGTGGCGACTCACAGCAGAAGCAGAAGTTGGTCTCATGATGACGAGAGTTTCTTTCTTTCTTCTTGGACTTGAATGCAAAGATAAAACAGAAATCCACTCCTGACGTCCGAACGTGAGCAGCTCTTCTAGATCATGACTGTGACAGAAACGCCCAAACCTTCCACCAAACTTTCACTTTCTTCTTCTTATGTGATGTTTATTGGCGGTTGGCAAACCAGCTTGAGGTGCATTACCGCCACCAACTGGACTGGAGTGTGGACAAGAGATGTAAGTAAAGAAGTAAGATGTTAGATGCAGTAAAGAAAAAATACTAGATTCTGTTGTCTAACTTTGTGTCTTTGAATTTAACAGTGTCGTAGTGTATTTTCCTTGCTGAGTTCCCCAAAAGCCCTGCTATTGGAAAATTGTGATGTTTTCTTTTCTTTAATTCCTGTCTAAGAGTCCTCCACTGTATGTCACATTTCTTGCAGTGAATTATTACATGTTCAGCTGATTCTGGTTGGTTACAGTGTGTGCAGTTTCCGGTAGAGTGTTTTCCTATTTTGTGTAATGTATGATTGAGACCTGTATGACCTATTCTCAGATGTGTGATGATGTTTTCTTCCCTGCATTTGTAGCCCACTTTCCTCCCATCACCCACATGTCTTTGTATGCTATATAAGTGTCTTCTGGTTTCACTGTTGTCCCAATATTCATGCCATGTAGATTGTGTATATTTCCTTATAATTGATTTAACTTCAGCTTTACTTAGTGGAATTTGAATGTCTATCTGTGTTATTCGAAGTGTCTGCTTGGCCAGAATGTCTACCTGCTCATTTCCTTCCACACCCACATGAGCAGGGACCCAGATGAATTGTGTGAATATGCCCTTAACATGCGTTCTGTACATTACTAGGAATATTTCATAGATTATTTCCATTCTGAATGCTGATCTGCCTGATCTAACACGTGAGAGTGCTGAAAAACTGTCTGATGCGATAACTGTTATTTCCTTCTCCTCTATCCACTGTAATGCCAATAGTATAGGCACCAGCTCTGTGGTGTATACTGAAAGATGATCTGATACCCTTTTCTTAATGTCTGTGTCACTCACCGGGATATATACTGCTGCACCTGCACATCCAGTATCTGGATCTTTGGATCCATCTGTAAAAATAACCACTGAATCTGAGAAATGCTCATCAAAATCATTCTGAACTATAGCCTACGTCATACCGGAAGTTTTCCTGACTTTTCCTTCAATTCTTGATTTATACTGAGGTCTACAGTTGGCAACAGTAGCGGTTTTAGGCACGGGCGAACCCGGGGCGGCATTTTTTCATGTCACGTGGGGGGCGGCACGAGCGCCAAAAAAAAAAAAAAAAAAAAAAAAAAAAAAAAAATCATCAGCGCTGCAAAGCAGTTTTCTATAACCGTATTCATCTGAATATAAGACCAGTGGTGGTTCTGCCTATGTTGCCGCCCTAGGCGAAATTACTGGCTTGCACCCTTTCATGTTACTACTCCAACCCCCCCCCCCCCCCCCCCCCCCCCCCCCCGCCCCCGCGGCACCATCAGGCGGCATCACGCGAGCCGGCCGCGTTACTAGCTGGCATCAGGCCGCTCACCTGTCAGATCCAGCAGACCTGACCGGGTGGGCGCGGTACCGGCCGGTGCCGCGGCCGGCTCGCGTGATGCCGACTGATGGTGCCGCGGCATATTACGGGTCAATACGGTAGTCTAGAAAACTGGCGATTTTTTTTTTTCTCGTGCGCCCCTAAGTAGATTGCGCCCTGGACGGTTGCCCACACTGCCTATAGCAAAAACCGTCCCTGTATAAGACGATATTTTTTCCATTGAAAATGCCCTGAAAAAACACCCTCGTCTAATATTGGGGTCTAAACAAATGCACATGTATTGTACTTGCATATGTAAACCAGTAGGTAGGCTCGCCTGATGCCGCGATTACCGGCGAATAGCCGCATTGCGCAGTCAATAATCAACCATGTTGTCAGTGTCATTGTCCGCTGTGCTGCTGCAGCCGCGTATGAACAAAAGTTGATTTATAATGAAAGGTATATGGCAGTCTGTGTGCGCCGCTCACCTGTCAGATCCGGCAGACCTGACAGGGTGGGCGCGGCACCGGTCGGCATTTAAGGCCATGAATAGGTAGGGAATTTATTTTATTTTTTATTTTATTTAGCATTTTAAGGATGGGTAGGGGGGATTTATTTTATTTAAGGTAAGTTTTAAGGCATTTGTGTAGTTGCCAGGGCCCCTGCTCTGGGAGGGGCGCCTCTAGCGGCTGGAGGGGCACCGGTAGCGGTACCGCCTGGGAAGTTCTCGTTGTGTGTGTGTGTGTGTGTGTGTGTGTGGGGGGGGGGGGGGGGGGGGGGGGGGGGGGGGGGATGAACTACATTGCGTAGTTGCGAACATTGCGAACTACATTGCGTAACACGGAAGGGCGCAAGGCATTTTGATTTGATTCTGCTGCTGATATGTACGCTATACACCCATAATCAAATACTGATCTCATGAGTGCCCAGTATATATTTTGTAGAAATGATCTACTTGCTCCCCACTCCTGTTCCACCAAACACCACATTACATTCAAGACCTTTTTACTCTTACTTATAACTTTACCTAAGTGAGTGCTCCATGTAAGTTTCTCATCAAACCAGACCCCAAGAAATTTGATGACTTTAACCTGTTCCAGATGCTGTCCATAAAGTTTTAATGAGATTGGTGTAACTTTATGTCACCTTGAAAAGCAAATCACTTGTGTTTTTGCCACCAACAATCTAAACCCCCACTTATTTGCCCACTCCTCCACCTCAAGTATTGCATCTTGCATTTTCTTACCCACATGAACTACATTACGGCCTTGCCGCAATGTAGTTCAATGTAGTTCATGTGGCCTTGCCCACAGAGCCCCGTTGCCCACATACAAAGATATCCCTATGTTTCTTTCTACCTTATTAAATGTGTCATTAATCATTATATTGAATAGCAATGGACTACACACACTTCCTTGTGGAGTACCATTCTCTACCTCATATATACCACAGTATTCTGCCCCAACTCTTACTTGTATTTTTCTATTGATTAAAAAATCCAACACCCAGTTATACGGCCTTCCACCAATTCCCAGTGATTTTAATTTAATGAGTAGACCTTCTTTCCAGAGCATGTCATATGCTCTTTCGACATCAAAGAAGACAGCTATCACCACTTCCTTGTTGGTCTGTGCTTTCCTAATGTCTGACTTTAAACACAATATAGTCCATTGTGTTCCGACCCCTACGGAAACCGCTTTGATATGGACACAATAGAGCTTTACTTTCTAGGAAATACTAACCTTTCTGTGACCATTCTCTCCGTGATTTTACACAGATGTGACGTTAAGGTAATAGGTCTATAGGTAGATGGATCTGAGGGGTCCTTTCCTGGTTTTTGCACTGGTATTATAATTGCTTGTTTCTAATGTTGTAGTACTCGAGATCGGTCTTGGTCTCGAGACCGGTCTCGAGACCACTTTTTGAGGGTCTCGGTCTTGTCTCGGAATCGAAGGCATTTTCACTCGGTCTTGTCTCGGTGTCGGACTGGGCGGACTCGGGATTTTTGATCAAGACCGGCCGAGACCAGGCTCCCACTACTTTGATAAGAGAAAAAAGAAAAGTGCAGCTGCTGCCTTCCCGGTGTCACACAGCCTTTGCGACACCTTGAGTGACATGCCCCCTGAACACGCAGAGTGGGTAAAGACGGCTGGAGAAGCGGTGGTTATGTTTGGCGTCCCCAGGAAATCGCCATGAAAAAATGTCGGCAAACTCTGGCTCGCTTTCTCTCTTGTTGCATAAGTTCTTCATGGCCATGCATAAAGTTGCCACCCGTCCCGTAAAATACGGAACCGTCGTTAAATTGACAATGAAATGTTGCGCAATTTGTCCCGTATTTTCATAAATGCCCCATACACGTCTGTCACACACACATCAACACTAAATAATGAACCAAATAAAACACAGGACATGTTAAAGGCAGCTAATTTAATCGTGGCAGGACCCCCATAGCGAGGAGCTGATGCAAGGTACAGTGGATAGACCTCCACCTCCCATGGCTGCGTCTCTCTCTGTGTGACTGTCTGCCGGCCTGCCTGCTCCTGTCACTGGTTGCCTAGTTACACACACCGACGCTGAGCACTGCGCGCACCAGGGCACCCGCGTGTTTTAACCCTATAAAGCCTGAACTATGAAAGAATTGGCAGAAAATTCCAATTTTTTGAACCCTTTATTTAGTCCTATAACAAAATATATTTTAAAAAATTTCAAAAAATATGTTATTACACGACCTTTCTGGTGTATGATATATGATATGTACTTGAAGTGCCAATGGTATGGTCCAGGGTGAACAGGGGAAGTGTTCAAAGGTGTACAACAGTATTTTGGTCAAGTAGGCTATTGATTAAACTGAAAACGAAAAACGGAATTGAAAATGTGTATCGTATATGATACAAATGGCTTTATAGGATTAAAGATGTCGGCTACACCCGACACTCCACCACGTCCCAAAAAGCAAAAACGTTTGCAAAAGTACAGACGTGAATGCGAAGAGGCGAACCCGTGGCTTGACAGCGTCAGAGGCAACGAGTACAAGGCAAATTGCAAAACGTGGCGGCGAGTGTTTTCTGTGGCTCATGGTGGACTGGCTGAAGTGCGGCAACATGCAGGAAGGCAGTGTCACAGTTTTTCATAGCTGCTAACTTGATTTCCTATATGGTTGTGTATATAGCAGAAGATGTCAGTGCTTATGCTGATGTGGGCATATACCCTACAGCACAGTTTCTCAAATTGGGGTACGTGGAGGAACTCCAGGGGGTACGTGAGATTTTTAAAAATTATACAACATAGATCCGACCGAGCAATCTGACTGGTCAATCAGACGTTTAGTATGTGCCCAAATGAGCATGACAGCACGGCTAGCCGTGCTCAAATGAAAAATACCTAATTACTGAAAATATTACTCCGCCTATATCTTATTGCCCGAGTCTGTGTGGTTTCCATGGCAACACGGAACATTTCACTGAAACCCGCATCAAAAACCACTGTCAACTTGTTAGTAACTTTGTTATTCGGATAAATGGCTGAACGAGGAAGACCAGACAGAACAGATAAAGCCGAGATATGCGAGAGTGACGAGTGAAGAGCTGGATCAGCTGGAGAGGTCAAGAAATGAAGCCAGGACGGCCCAGTCAACGTCTTGGGCTGTCAAATGTCTACAAGACTACCTGAACAACACCGGGCAAACAGCTGATTTCTCATGTGTAAGTAAAGAAGAGCTAAACAAGATCCTCCGTGAATTTTATGGAGCTTTAATTTCTATAATAAAGAGAATGAAATGTACGGACAGCACCTGCTGAGGCCGATTCAGCACCACGGACAGTACCCGCTGAGGCAGAGTCAGCACCACGGACAGTATAGTACCTGCTGAGGCCGATTCAGCACCACGGACAGTACCCGCTGAGGCAGAGTCAGCACCACGGACAGTATAGTACCTGCTGAGGCCGATTCAGCACCACGGACAGTAACCGCTGAGGCAGAGTCAGCACCACAGACAGTACAGTACCTACTGAGGCCGATTCAGCACCACGGACAGCACCTGCTGAGGCCGATTCAGCACCACGGACAGTACCCGCTGAGGCAGAGTCAGCACCACGGACAGTACCTGCTGAGGCAGAGTCAGCACCACGGACAGTACCTGCTGAGGCCGATTCACCACCACGGACAGTACCTGTAAGATTTTCCACGGAGATGGTTATACTTTCTTCTTGTTATTAATGTGTTAATGTTATCAGTTATCAATTATTGATTACCCTATGAATCGTTATTCATTTATTTATTCTTTATGAGTTGCCTAGGCCATTGATTTAATTAATTTGTCAATTTGTTTGCATCTGTACATTGAAATGAACATTTAATAAATCAACACATCTGTGAAAAGTGTTGTCTTTATTTCAGAGGTAAATTGATAACAGCTTGAAAAGGTGATTAGCAAAAGCCCCTGAAAGGTGGGGTTGAAATTATATAACTCTGTTCAGCCTTAATGTGACCATACTGTCATTACTTTTGCTGCTTAGCCACATTAATCGGAGCTGACGTTAAATTGGAGTGACACACCCCCAGCTGAAATAAAACATCTGCCGGTGAGTTTATGAAAAGATAGGTGTTTGTTCTGGCGCAGACACTGGAAAGCAGTGGCCCATATTTAAATATAACTGTTAATATAAGTTGGTTGTAGATAAAGATAAGCTGTGTTGCTGAGTCACTGTCACGGCACCTGTTAGATTAAAAATGACTGAGAAGTCGGCAGAAGTTTAACTAGCAGTCCATGAAAAAATGTTTTTTTTTTTTTTTTTTCAGTTGATATTCTAGTTACAACATGATTGAGCTAGCAAAGCAGTTTTGTGTTGCTATGTGTGTGTGTGCTATGTATTTATTCAGTTTTGATAAGCCCAAGTTGGCTGGCTGACAAGGACTAGTTAACGTCAGATCTCACGCATTTCCACCGAAACAGAGAGAATACTATAAAAACTTTTATATTTTGAGAGCGAAATGCCCACAGTATGAATACATTTTGATTATACATTTTATTTTGTTGGTAATAGTTCTATAATCGCATTATTACACTCGAGGGTGTGCTTGACTGTCATTGTAACTTCACATCCCCTCATGTAATAATGCTTAAATATATGTTAAAAAATAGCATCCATGCAAGGTTCCTTAAAAATCATTATTTAGCCTAATAAATATTCATTAAAATATAAATGGAAGTTTATAAATGGAATTTACATTCAGTATTCAATTTCATCGTCCTGAAAAACCCCGAGCCCTTACTTTTTTGCATCTTTGGAAATCTACTTGTGTCTTTTATAAGACCAATGCAAAAACTAAAAGAAGGTGTATCTTATTTCAGATGAAGATGTATTAATCTCTTTACACTCATTATGAGCCATATTCACCTGACAAATCCAGATTAACATCTTATTTCAAAATATAAACAAAAAAAAAAGCCTTAATTGCTTGAAATGAGTCAAACTATATCTGTCAAAGCACCAAAATGCAAAATGTTCTCAAATTGCTTAAGTTAAAGATCCATGTTCAAGAAACCTTGCTGAAATGTTTTTTTTTTACTTAGTTGAATTTGATTTATTCCTTTTTCTTTTAATCTTTCTTTATGAAATGACATATTTATCATTGCTTGTCAGGTCAGTGCAGTTTTAAAAAGTATGATGACATACTTTTTACAAGAAGTCAAACAACAAAATTTTCTTAGATTTGAGATTTGTTTCATTGTACTGGTTAGAAAACAACAGCATTTTGTTTTTGTTGCTGTTGCATTTGTTTAAATGCAAACTTAGTTTAAAAGAGATACCTGTCATTTTGTTCGATTTTGTTAGGATTTTTCTTTAAGATACATGGTCTTGGTCTCGTCTCGGTCTCAACCTCCAAATGTCTTGGTCTTGTCTTGGTCTCGGTACTCTCTAGTCTCGGTAATGTCTTGATCTCGGTTGGTGCGGTTTTGACTACAACACTACTTGTTTCCACACTGAGGGAAGTTGGCCACACTCCCAAACCCTATTAAACAACCTCAACACTATGGTTAGTGCCTCCTCTGTTAGATGTTCCAACATTTTATAACATACATTATCTTTCCCAGGGGTAGTTTGCTGAGCATTAACGATTGCTCTCCTCAGCTCAAACATACTGAAAGGCAGGTCTAACTGATCTCCTGTCATCTCCATTTTCTCCAATATGTTGGAGTTCCTTACTAAGGTTCTACTTCTATTCTGCCTGGCGGCCTCTGTGAGATTGTCTGAACTGTGAGCTTTCCTTTCCTAGTAATTCAGCCTTTTCCAAGTTGTTAACAGCCATTTTGTCCCCACTGTTTAATACTGGTAATTCATAGTTTCTTCTGTATGTTGCATGAGTCATATTTCTTTTTAGGTGACAAATTGTTGCCTCAGCTGACTCAAACACATAAATGTCCTGACCAAAATGACCAAAACTGGCTGGCAATCTAATAAACAACAACCACAACAAATCCTCTTTGAAAACAACACAATAGAAACAAATGGACTGCAGAGAGAGGAAAAAGGGATTCACACTGGAGTTTGAGTTTTAGGTGTTTCTGTTATTCACATTACAGACACTAAAACAGGCACAAACAACAACAACAACAACAACAACAACAACATGCAATAGGTGTAGAGGTGCAGATGTTTCAATCGGTGATGTGTTCCTCAGTGCACCCAGAGAAATGCATGATGGGACGCCCTGCATGTAGGTTATGCACACAGATACACCTGAGCAGAAGCAGGTCATTAACACACACATCACAACAATAGGTGTTCATAGATTTTTACACACACACACACACACACACACACACACACACACACACACACACACACACACACTGGTACATACACATGCAGAGGCTGGTTTGTCGACTAGACTTTAAAACTGAAGTAATTCTTCATTTGTACCACCAGGGTGCAGCATTTCTAGATAAAAGATTTATCTTCCTTCACACTGCAGGGGAAGTTTTTTTTTTTTTTTTTGTCTTTGTGCTCTTTTTTGCTGGTAAAGATGTTGACTTTTTGCTATTAGAGCATAAAGCCCAATCTGAGTGAGGAGAGGGACCTGTGGTGTTGCTCTGACATCCCTGCCAGATAGAGGGTGTGTGTGTGTGTGTGTGTGTGTGTGTGTGTGTTTGTGTGTGGTGAACATCCTTTGCTCTAGAAAAAGAGATAAGTGGGAGAGAACTGAAGATCCCTTTGCCGATGTCACCACTTGGATGTGACCTTGACGACACAGACATGACCTTTATGACTTGGACATGATGTTGACACCTCTGACGTGACCTCGGCAAGTCAGATAAGAGCTTGACTTTGACGACTCAGACGTGACCTTGGTGACTTGGACGGCACTTTGATGACTCGGACGTGACTTGGCACCTAGAATATGATCTCAAATTTAAACACTGATGGTTTGGGACTTAGTTTCACACAACATTTATTAACTTCTGTTATTTTTCTTTTCTTTCTTTTCTTCTTTTTTGTCTGTTTGCTGTTTCCAACTCCCTCCTGATTTTCTCCAGATTTTTGTTTTTACTCCAATTCTCCATTAAAAGGCTGCTTGTCTCTCATAAAAAGTTGTTAATTGCACTGATGTAATTGGCAAATAGTGGATGCACTATGACACTGTCAGCTTATAATACAGATTTCTCATCATGTCTTATTTGTTTCCTTTGGCTCTACGTGCTGTGTTTGAGGTCTGCTTGTCACTCTGCACCACCGTCTGTGTCACATCACTGCACCAAATGCCACCAGGACGGATTTCCCACAGAGATGGAAACGGAGACGCCGTCCCCATGTATGCCTTCCCTCAGGACGTGAAGCAGCTCCTGTGCTGTTTGCTCCCGGCCCGTCCGGAGCTGCAGCTCCTCTGTCCTCACCTGACTCCTTTACACATGCCTGCATTTTGGGGGGGAGGTAAGGGAGGGAAGGAGGGGGGTACACTGGAGCAGCCATACTAACTCCACTGCAGCTCTCAGACCTGGTGACGTCATCTGCACCCCCACCCTCCCACCCACCACCTTCACTTCCCCTTGCTCTGCCTGCATCATTACCATTAAATTACACCTGTGCCCATACCTGCACACAAAGATTTAGCAGCCCGGAGCCGGCGTCTATTTGCGTCCTGCAAAGCTTATTAAAGGACTAGACTGCGGCGTGTGTGTGTGTGTGTGTGTGTATAAGAGTGTGTGTGTGCGTGCAAGTGCAAGTGTAAGTGTAAGTGTGTGTGTGTGTGTGGAGGTGTGTGAGCGACTCCCGGGCAGCGGAGGCACAGGAAGCCGTGAGAGTCGAACTGCAGCGCGGGTAGCTCGCTTCCGGCGCCTCGGTATCACCTCAGTGTCGCACCGGTCTCTCTCTCTACCTGTCTCTCTCTCTCTCTCTCGGTCGGTACACCGTGTCGGGTCGAGCCGCCATATCTCCTTCAGTGTGAACGACAAGGCACACCGGCGGGACCATGCTGACGCTGCTGACGGCCATGTATGTGGTGGTGCGGGCGGTTTCCTCGGAGGTGAGTTTTTTTTTCTCCACCTGGCAGGGAGCGTGGGCGAGCTGGCCGCATTTGAACGCCTCATTTCATTTGTAAATTGATCAACATTGCCACTGACGCGCAGCGGGGAGTCTCCTTCACCTGATTATGTCCGTGTCAGTTAGGCCGATCTCATCATCCCGACCTGAAGGGACTGCAGGCGGCGAACCTGGAGCCACAACCAGCCCCGTTTCTACTCGAGGAATTGTTGTTTTTTTTTTGTTTGTTTTTTTTTTCCCGGGAGATTTCAGGTGCAAATGTTTGTCTTTGTTTTTGTTTTGTTTGTTTCCCACACCGGACACGAGCGGAGTGTCAGTGCAGGTTGTGTGTTGTGTGACCCCGTCATCATTAATGCAGTGAGGAGGCTTCAGGCTCCGTGTTCAGAGCCACGGTGTCACCTGGCCGAGCTGCACCGCACCACATCCGGCTGACAGCTTCAAAGTAAAAGTCACAAAGATGCGGTGCAGTGGCCATTGTAGGAAGAAAAAAATTTACAGAGCCGTGGGAGGGGGTAACACTCAAAAAAAGAAAAAAAAAAAAAAAAAGAAAAAAGAAAGAAAGAAAAACTCTGAATTTACAAGTGGTAAATTTACACAAAAAGTGGGATATTCTCTGATATTAAAGCCGTAAATTTTTTAGAAAAAACTCACAAGTTTATGAGAAAAAAAAACTTTTAAAATAAGTCTCAAATTTGTGCGTAAAAGCTCAGAAATTCTCTGAGGTTAAAGTGATAAATTTATGAAGAAAAAATTCACAATTTTACAAGAAAAAAAAAACTCTGAGAAATTCTGAGATTGTAAAGTCAGAAAATTATGAATTATAAAATTCTGAGAAAATAATTTTTTTTCTGGTCACGAAGCCAATAATAACCATGAACCAGTTTCAGCAAAGTGAAGCAATGTGGTTCCTTGACAAAGAAAAAAAAGTATAAATTTAAGCAAGCAAACAAAAAGAGATTCTAATAAAACATGATATTGGGGAAAATAGATTTCATTCATATAAAATCAATATAGATAAAAATGCAACACATTGGTTATTCCTCTTTAAGGAGTTGACATTACAGGTTGACAGTATTATTACTTTTTATTTACTTTTTTTTTTTTTTAGTGTTTATAAGTTTAATAATCTTTATACATTCTGTAAATTCACACCAAAAATGTAACTGAGGTAAGCTTTGTAATGCTGCATTTATGAATGTGAAACTGACCGTATGGAATCAATAAGTTTATGAGATTTATCATGTCTGATTTGTGGTCGTGCCATAGACTTTCAGAGGTTGGGTCATCATTTGTCCCCGACATAGAAATAGAGCTGAGTAGAGTCGGTGTTGTGCCGGGAGGTGGAGCTGCCGCTGAGCCTCCATGTTTCCATCCTTCAGGAATTAATTCAACAACTTTAGTTAAACTTTAGTCGTGACAGAACGAACGCCTGGCCAGGTTCGTAGGTCGCTCACTCTCTGTCACGGCTACAGCAGAGGGGGGAGTTGAACTTAACTCATGAAATGAATTAAAATCATCAGTGTGCTGCTAAAGTTATTTAGAAATAATCAGCTTAAGTTAATCCTGATCACCTGGTGAATAACGTTCTGATGAAGCCACCAGCAGCAGCCTGCCAGGTGAAGTTCACCTGCTCTGAAAAACAAAAGTTTGAATCAAAATCAAGAGCCAAAAGCAACATTTTCAGTTTTCAGAATTATTTTATTCATTATGAAAACACAACATGTTAGCTCAACCAAAGTCGCCTTACACTGATCTGAAACATCCATGCTGGTTTCTATGGTACTAAATTTAAGAAACTACCAGATTAAAGATTAAAAAAAGATTGCTTATAGGAGGAAAGACTGGGATTTTCTTAATTCCTTCAAAGTAATTCACGGCATTTGGATGTTTGGATTCTCCTGGATTTTCCTGCGTTGATCTGGAATTCCATATGTGGGCAAAAGTTTGTACATCTGACTTTTAAGGTTTTTGTTGGATGTGCCATTTATACACATTCATACAGTGCAGACACCCAGTGTCACTTTATCACCTCCACCTGTCTAGTCTAAAGCAGTTCAGGTCAACAGCTCTGCCATAAATTCTACATTTTAACAAAGTTTGTAATGTTCAGTTTTTGTGTAAAATAAATTTTGTGTTTGTTATTGAGGTTGTAGTTTGCAGACGTCTGGTACTAGACTGCATTATACTGAGAGGGGTTTCTCATTTTTTGTCCTCACCTATTTATTATGTACATGAGTGGGGCAGAATATTGGAAACTGCAGTCCAGTCCAACAGCAGCACTAACTATGAGCTCATTGTCAAACACAGAAGTGAATGAACTCCTCTATTACTGTAACAACAAGAAAAGCTGAGCATTATAGGCAGCAGGGAAGGAAACTTTACAGCACAACAGTTGGATTGGATTAGATTAGATTATACAGGTGGATCTAATGAAGTGGACACTGAGTGTATATAAAATGCTCACATCAGCCTTTTGCAGTCTGGGACTCCTGTCAGCTCCAGTGTTTCCCATGTGGCGGACTGAGCTGTGTATCAGCGCAGGCAGCCAGCGCTGAGGCCAAGCTGGCAGTAAAAATAGAAATGATCAGTTATATCACACTAATAGAGTCAAAACTGCCTTCACAGCAAGAACTTAAAATGATCAAATCCAAAGTAGGGCAAGAAAAATACTGAATAAAAGTGAAGACACTGCAGGTGGTGTTATAACGGTGTTTCTGTGCTAAGGTCGCAGGAGCTCCTTTTGGTTTCTTCTTAAAAATATATCTTTTAGATCTGTGTCTATATGTGTGTATTGTAGAAACAGCTGGATGGTGTTTGAGATGGTTCGGTTCTGTGGTGGAAAAATAAAGAATGTATGTTATTAAAATGTTAATTAAAGACGATAGAGGAGCAATGCGTTTAAGAAAGCAAAATAAATATATCTATGATGAATCTACAGAACATTAAAATAAATTTGAACCACATTCCCATTCATGTAAGCCGTTACAAGACCCTTCCTAAGATTTTTCCCCCAAAACGTTGCTGCATTGTAGAACTTTTATGTAGGTCTTTTATTTTGAAGGCGGATTTATCGACATCCGGTGCTGCCACGCGTGTTTTCCCGCGAATTTGACGTGTTTCCCGCCTTTGCGGCGCGAGCACCGCGGACAGCTCCCGCCTCGGCCGCTCAGCACGCGCCGACTCCAGGCCCGTTTTTAGCTACCGGTCCGTTACATAACCGGAATTAAAACACCGGAACACACACACACACACACACACACACACACACACACACACACACACACACACACACACACACACACACACACACACACACAGTGACAGATGGAGGGCTGCGCGGTGTGAGGTTTCAACAAAAGCCTCACACCTCCTCACTCCAGCCAATCACATTCCTCCGCACTGGAAATATTTAAATATAATAAAATATTAATGTATCCATAAATTAAAATCTATCTGCTTCCTTCTCTTTGTCGCTCTCCCGGTAACGCTGCTGTAAAATGGCCTCACTCCTCTCAGTTAACCCTCTGAAGCCTGAGCAACTTTACCTGATTTCTGTCAAAAAAATCTGATTTTTTCTTTTTTTTTTTTTTAATTGAAGTTAAACGACTAGAAGATCAACATCAAATCACCCCGAAAAGCAGGAAACAAACTAACAACAAAATTACAAAAAAAAAAGAAAAAGAAAAAAAGAAAAATCTACAAAACTTATACAAAATGTATTCACACAAACCACCACATTACCAAAGAAAGAGAAGAAAATTAAAACAAAAAATGAGTGAATAAATAAATAAATATTACTATTTAAAAGCGGGCAAACGTTTAATGTAATTAGAAATCTGTGTCAGTGGGATTAGATAATCTCACTTGAATCCAACACACGTCGACTTGAAATTTCTTGAATCAAGTGTCGTTTTCTTGATCCAGTGGCTGATCTGCCTCATTCTGTCGTGTTTCTACATATTTATACTGGTTCCCAGAATAATCTCTGAAACTGCACTGGAGACCAGTGGGCTTATCTCATCCAGTGGTCAGATTTTTTTTTACTTTGTTGGAAGAAAAACCAGATTAGAGCTGTGAGGACGAGACTGAATGACTTGTTTCTGTGTTGCTGAACAAACTGACTCAAAGGTGAAAGTGATCAGATCAGACGGCTGTGTGTATGTGTGTGTGTGTGTGTGTGTGTGTGTGTGTGTGTGTGTGTGTGTGCCAGCTGCACAGATTAAGTGGCTGAGCTGCTTCCTGTAGACTGCAGGGTGAACTTGACCTCAGGTGACCTCTGACCTCTGACACTGAAAACAGCGTCCTCATGTTTCCCCTGTCAGCAGAGTAGTACTCCTGTAGTACTCCTGTAGTATACCTGCTGTATTCCTGTAGCATTCCTGCAGTATTCTTGTTGTATCCCTGTAGTATTCCGTACTATCCCTGTAGTATCCCTGTAGTATCCTAGTTGTATACCTTAGTAATCCTATAGAATTCCTGTAGTATCCATGTCGTATTGTTGTAGTATTCCTGTAGTATTCCTGTCGTATCCCTGCAGTATCCCTGTAGTATTCTGTAGTATCCCTGTAGTATGCCATAGTATTCCTATATTATACCGTAGTATTCCTGTAGTATCCTGTAGTATCCCTGTAGTATGCCATAGTATTCCTATATTATACCTGCAGTATCCCTGTAGTATCCTGTAGTATCCCTGTAGTATGCCATAGTAATCCTATATTATACCTGTAGTATTCCTGTAGTATTCTGAGGAGGACTCTGTGAGTTTTGCCTGTTTGCAGTACTGCAGTATTTTCTCAGTGTGTGTGTGCTGTGTGTTTTAATGTAAGCTGTGAAATCTGCTGCTACATTATCACTGGACTTTCTGACAGTAATAATGATAAGAAGAAGAATTTGATTTGATTCATTTGATTGTTATTGAGACAAAATGCACCTCACCGTCCTGCTCTTACTGAAAACACAATCCAGATTAAAACACGGCGTCAGGTTTGCAGGGCGTCCACTTTCACCGATTCATAAAAACAAATAATTTGACTTGTAGCTGCTTAAATTCCCTTTTGATATTTGCAGAGCGTTAAAATGTTTCATATATTAATAAACTCATGAGGGAGGCTCAGGGGGGCGGCGACAGCCTGCAGCATGTAAACAAACTCACTTTAATAATAAATGTGATGAATGATAAGAATGATAGGATGGCTATTACAAAGTTGGATATTTTGAGGGGATAATATCCCTCAAAAACATGTTTATAGACAGCTTACAAAATATTTATTAACTATGAAACAAAGTGTTATGAAATATCTGCTCCATCTAAGCAGTGTCTGGAGATGTTTAACAAACAATTTCTTGAAGCTTTACAAATCAACTGAGAATAATTTAGAAATGCATAATACAGTATATAAAATGTTATAATGTGTGCAACAATAAACTGCTAATAAATAGTCCATATAGTAAATCGTGCACTGTGTAACAAGTAAACATTATTTATCATTTCATTGTTTGTTAATTGAAAATAATGAACTAAAGTTTAATTAACTATCATTTTACCATTTACTATTGACGGTTATTATAAAGTTTTACACACAAACTCTTGTATTTTGTTCCAGTCAATGAGAGCAGCAGGTTTTTTTTCTTGACAAAGGTCAGGCCATGCAGAACATGGAACAGAAAGCAAAACTAATTGCCAGCATTATTTTGCAAAACCAAAGCACATCACAGCGTGTTGTGTTTTTGTGGACAGAAACAACAAAGTCATGAGGGAGTCAGGTTGGATTTTCCAGCCTGAGACTCTCCCAGAGGCAGAAGTAACTAATTACATTTATGCTCATGTTACTGTAATTCAGTAGCTTTATTTGTGTACTTGTACTTTTTGGAGTATTTTTTAAGTCAGTAATTAGCCTTTTCCTTCAGTGTATTTTTGCTTGAGTTCTGTCCTTCACTACATTTTAAATCAGATCCATTACAGAGAGCAAATGATTAATGACAGACTGTGGAACCTTTTGCAATAAAAGCGGAGTCAGCAAAGATGAGAAGAGGAACCTGCTTCTACTTTGTTGCTTCTACTTCTTGTTATTTTCCAAATTTCACAATAAAAGCTGCACAATGGAAAAACTGCAGCAAGGACCATTTAGACTCAATTGGCAAAAAAAAAAAAAAAAAGTGTGTGTGTGTGTGTGTGTGTGTGTGTGTGTGTGTTAGAAACTGTTAGAAACTGAGGGATGTTTTTGGTGAGATTTTGGTGAATCTGAACTTTTTTGAAGCATGAAACACAAGTCCAGGTTATGGTGCCGGCTGTAGGGGGCGCTAGATCAAAACATTTCCACTCACTCCCATTGGTTTTAATTTAGGACTGGTTAGCGATCGAGTTACACACACATACACCTTCACCTGGGGGACACACACACACACACACACACACAAACACACACACAAACACACACACACACACACACATCTCTGCAATAGAACCGTTCATGTGATGATTGTAGTGTAATAAGTTTTCTCAATTCAATTCCATTCAAACAACTTTATTAGTCCCTCTAGGGCAGGGGTGTCAAACTCGTGCCATGGAGGGCCAAGAGGCTGCAGGTTTTCATTCCAACCAACAACTCCACCAGGTGATTTCACTGATCACCCTACCTCGAAACAGAGAGGCGGGACTAATCAGTGAAATCACCTGGTGGAGTTGTTGGTTGGAATGAAAACCTGCAGCCTCTTGGCCCTCCATGGCACCAGTTTGACACCCCTGCTCTAGGGGTAATTAGCACGGAGCGGCACGTACATAAAATACATAAATAAAACACAGTGACATACAGACAGCAATAAATTATGCATAACAGCTAAAGTATGAAATAAAGTCTAAATAAATACTACTGTTAAGCAGACTGATGCAAACACCCCCTGCATTATAATAAACTAACAAACATTGAAAGCAGTAAAAACTAAACTAAAACTAAACATTCTTAAAATAGAAAAACTAAACTGAAACGATCACCGTGGAAACTAAATTAAACTGAACTGAACTGATAACAAAAAAAAGATGAAAAACGAAATAAAAATACAAAACTAATGGGAAAATGCAGATTAACGAGCAGAGGCAGCGTGTCAGCCTGCGGCGCTGCAGTTCCGCCGTCGGCCAGCAGGTGGCAGCACAGAGCGCAGGGCCGCCGGGCTGAACTGACTGAAACGAGCCGGATTCAGGATTCACTGCCATATTTGGCGAACGTGGGCGCGCTCACGACGCACACGGAGCGGTGCTTGCTGGGAGAATGTGTTCCTCCCGTTGACTCGGCGGGGTTCAAACGCCTCGAAGGTGGACCAGAAGAAGACTACAAGTCCCGTTTCCCGCGCGGCCGCCTGTCACGCACCGCATGACTTTTCAACACAAGCATAGAGGTGACCGTGACCCTCCGTCTAGTCCGAGCAGGGAGAACAGGCTGTGAACATCAAACGCACCCAACGCCGCTAGAGAAATGGTAAGGCGGAGGCTCCCCTGCTGCCTGTCCGACACTCAAGATGCACTTTATTTTATTTTCCTTTTACTGAGCATGACGCGGCTAATGCATTATTCTTAATTCGTCTTGTTTGAGAAAATTGATGTTAGTGTGCTAAATGGCGCCGCGTGGCGTTGACATTGACAAGAGGAAGAGAGCAGCATCATTGGTGTTTTTTTTTTTAATCTCAGTTTATATGTGCATTCTTATCAGCGTGGTTCAGCTGAGGTTTTTTGCAGCCTGCATTGTGAATAATTGAAGAGCCCAGGGCAGGGCTGGCATACGCAGTTTGCAGTTTGTTGCGCAGTTACTGCACGGATGTGAGAGATGTGTAGGTTTCTTATTTACCTGGGGGGAAAAAGAAAAGCCGAGACTGACACGACACGCAGTCGGAAATCATATTTTCTGCTGTGTGTTTGCATTGATTTCCGCTTGCTAGAACCCAGTTTGCCTCCATTTTAACCGCGACGCTGTGGCGCGGCGTCCCAGTTACATCATCGCCTATTTCCCTTTATTTGATCGGGATAGCCAATCATGATCGGAGCTGCATCGGCGTGGAACCTCATTCAAAAATATGTTAATTTACTGTCTTCTTGCGCATCGGCTCTAGTAGAGCCTCCTTAAAATGTGAGTGAAGAGCTTTGACGAGTCATTTTGAGACGATCTTAAATTCGGCGTATGAATAAAACACTAAGCATGACCTTTTCCCCGTCAAATGTCAACTTTAATAGTTCACTTCAGCATCCCGAAAAGCAGCGAACTCAATTTAAAGCTGAAATTTATTGATAAAACGCACTGCTTTCTGGATTACATCTGCGCCGAATTATACGGCGGCGTCTAAAAATTAAGACTCATCCTTGAATTATGACTAATCTTGTGTTTTTCTTTGCTAAAATGCGAGGCCTCTTTCATTTGAGTTTTTTTGTGAATGGAGTTTGGCGGGGCAATCACTCCTCTGCAAGCGCTGGAGTTTGACAGGAGCAGCGCCACTGTTTAAAAACGCTTGCAGCATCACTTTGGGGATTCAGCATCTTAAAAATAGACCTCATGATGTGCAGAAATGCAAAGTGAATTATTATGCAGTTCACATCAACAATGCTGCTTAGTGCCGCTTCACTTCCTGCCTCCTATCTAGGTCACAGGGGTCTCATTGTTTCCTTTTTTTTTTTAATCTGATTGAGGACTCTTCTTTGTTTTGTCTGATTGTCTTTCCAGGCCGAACCAATCCGTGTTCTGGTGACCGGCGCCGCTGGCCAGATCGCCTACTCCCTGCTGTACAGCATCGCCAAGGGAGATGTGTTTGGTAAAGACCAGGTAAGAGTCAGCCTGCACGCCGGTTACATAAGCAGCAGCCGAGCCTGCATCCCATTCCTTGTAAATCAGCTTTGGTCCACAGCGCAGACAGCTGGGTGTTGCCCCATGTAGGTTATGGCTGTTATATAAGAATAAGTGAATGATGTCCCTTCTGACACGGTGGGGCCTTCGTCTGTTTAGAGCCGTGACCGGTGATGTGGTGAAGGGTAACCGAACTCCAGCTGGGATCATTTATGACACAAACAAAAACCAGCAGAGACAATGATCAAGCGTGTTTCCAGAAAAACATCATCCTCATATAACCCACATTAGTTTGATATTACCTACCATGAAGTGTACTTTGAATTTACTGCATTTTATTCAGATTTGAGGTGAATAAACTCTGTTCTCGGGCTGCAACTAACAATCCTATCCATTAACATCCCTCGTGTGGATTGTTTTTTCACTTAAACAGTTAATAATTTTGTCTTACGTGGCGGCAGTAAAGCCAAAGTCTGATGGGAAGTGATCAGAGCTCAAAGTGACGTCTTCAAATGGTTTCTTTAGTCTGACCAGCAACCAAAAAAACCCAAAGTATTAATTTTTTATAATCCTGTTAGCAGAGAAAAGGGAGACAATCTTGGCGAACAGCTCAGCTCTAATAAAATAAAACCTGGAAACAGTGGATATGAAAAGAGAAAAGGACGACGGTCTCAGTGATCTTGGAGATCTTGGTGAAGCTGCAGGCAGATGATGTTTGGTGTTTTCACTTGATAAATAATTAAAACATCAGTTAGTGAGCAGAAATCCTGATCGATAGGTTTCCGTTGCTCTGAGTAGGGCTGGGCAAAATCAAATATCACATTATGTTTGACCAAATCCCTCAACATCAATATTGTGAAGATGATTATTGGTGCTTTCACTAAATATCTATCCTAGTGGGATTTTGATAAATGCCTAGAGCAGAATTAGAATCAGAATCCGAAATACTTTATTGATCCCTGATGGGAAACTGGGTCAGTTGCAGTTGCTCAAGTTCAAATCAGATTTTAAGAAATAGAAAAAGAAATCAGAAATATAAAAATATGTGCCCTAAGAAATTTGTCAAAGTGTGTGCATTATGTATAAATATGTCCAGTAATCCTATAGGATAGTGCAATACTAATAATAATAGAATATGTAAGTGGGTTATAATAAATAGTAGAATGGCTGGAGCAGACTGACTTCAGAAAACATCAGATCACATTATTATGATATCAAAAATCCCAGATGATATCTAATCTCATATCACAGTATTGATTTAATATTGATTTATTGCCCAGCCTTAGTTCTCAGGATAAAAATGTCTGTTTAGGTGGGATGAGCTTCCATCATATGTCGTCTTTTAGATTTCATGTTACCTTGACATTTCTCATGAAACAAGTGCTTGAAAGTCACTGGAAAGCCCTTGACGAGCTCCTCCATGTGCTTTATCGGACTTCCTGGTGGATAAAAGTTGGTTGTAGCTGATTGGTTGACTCCCTGCTTGCCTGTCTTGTCTCCAGCCAATCATCTTGGTGCTGCTGGACATCCCGCCCATGCTGCCGGTGCTGGACGGAGTCGTCATGGAGCTCCAGGACTGCGCCCTGCCGCTGCTGAGGGGTGAGGGAGAGACGCTGTGTGTGTGTGTGTGTGTGTGTGTGTGTGTGTGTGTGTGTGTGTGTGTGTATGACAGGGTTGCATTGAGACATCAGGCCGTTCCTTGTCTTTCAATCAAATGCCAGAATTTACTGATCGTCTCCCATTCCTGTAGTTTTTTCTTTATTTTCTCCCTTTTCTCCTCCAAGTTCTCCATCAGGAGGTATTTTCATGTCTCCCAGCTGTTTGGGGGGAAAAACACATCAGTCAGTGTTTCTCGGTGTGGAGACGAAGAGCAGCTGCAGTGGAACCTGCCTCACGTGCTTCATACCGCACTAACACAGCAGGGTTTATTTAAGGCCTTCGATACGGATATTTTTAGCCTGAAGCCGGCAGCGAGGGCTGTCATGATACCAAAAATACAGTAGTCAGTACCAATACTCTTTTCAATACGACAGAAAAAAGAAAAAGAAAAGAAAAAATGCCATTTACTTCAGCATACACTCCTTTTATTAAAATCTGTTGAACATTCAAATATTTAGCCGTCAGCTATTTAAAACAAACTGTAAGTCAACTGTGGTTAAATAGCAGCTTTTTAGATTGTACACAATTTCGACTGCAGTATCCAGCAGAGACATGAGGAAATATGGAAATAACAAGTACGCAAATAGGCTCCCACATAAACTTCAGTGGCACCGTTTGCATATTTTGTTTTGTGAATTTATTATTGTTCCATGAGCATTTGCCTCATAAGTGAGATCCCTCCAGGCCGAGCTCCCGTCTTTCACGTGTGTTTGTCTCTTCTTTAGCGCACACCTGAACAAGCGTAAATTGTGTGTATGCTGCCCCCGTCAGGTCTGGAAGAATACGTTTCTGCCCGCTGAAGGCTAAATCTAAATAAATAATGAATCTAAATAAAAATGTCTGGTGCCCACAGTGCTATAGGAAAATGGTTACTGTTGTGTATTTGGACTATTGGTACCGAAGTATTGGCTCTCGTCCTACCTACTGTCAGAATAGTCCTTTTAACTAGAGAGGTGCAGTTTCTGGGGAAACTGCGTGGGCAAGCTGGAAGAGTGACAGTGGTGCTTGGGAGAGAATCTCCTGAAAGTAGTGGTCAAACAAATGCTTTTTCCTCAATGACAGTAAGTCCGAGCAGAAAATAAAATGTATCATGAGAAAGGTAAGGCTTTTGGCTTTTAAACTGTGTAAAAAAATATTTTTCAACTCCCCAAAATGCTCACCCTAGAGCGAGTTGAAAAAGTGTGTGTTTCTCCTTCTCTCCCCAGATTTTGGGTTCCAGATATAATGGCAGTCTATGGGGGAGAGAGCTGGCACTCCTGCCTCGTTAAGGGTCACCGTTTAAAAAGTTCAAGCGACTTTGCTTTTGTTTTTACATTTTTCAAAGCAAAACTAGTTTCCCTACTACTTTACCTGAATTTATGCATGTGGAGTGAAAATTGTGGCCAGGAGAGCAAGTAAAAGACAAAATTTTTAGACGATTTTCCAGGGCCGCTGCACTCTAGCCGTGATGTCACTCACTCTGGCACTCCGAACATTCCGCCATTAGTGTGTATTGCGACCAAATTTCGGCTTCAAACTGGAATTGCGGAAAAACGGAAAGTCGGAGCGCCTTGAAAATCGTCGCGCCGCTTCTTCTCCACAAGACGCACGTTTTTCGTATTTGGTGCGTGGACGCAAGTCAAAAGCTCTGCGCCTCAGAACCTTGGGAAGTTTTGGCCATTCATTTTGGATGGCCGAAATTTTCCGTAAAATTGGAATTTCGAGAATTCCATGAGTCGGATTCCTTATAAAAGTAATAGCACACTTCTCCCAATCGGGCCGCACATTTTTCCAATTCATTGTGTGGGCCTAAAATGATAGCTGTAGGAGGAGTTACGAGCCAAAAAAAAAAAAAAAAGTACGGAATAAGAAAGAAAGAAAGAACGAAATACTAGGAAGAAGATGAGTGTGCAGCTTGCCCACAGAATATATTGAATATCAACATAATATCATGAACTGTCAGCAGCTTCAGTGCAGAAGTCTCAGTTTCTGCCTCCAGCAGCTCAAACTGTGTCTGAACAATAGTGTGTGTGTTCTGCTCTGTGGCCTGATTGTCTCAAATGCTCCCTGTCTCTGTGTGTGTGTGTGTGTGTGTGTGTGGAGGAAGGAGTGTCTGCAACAAGGCCTCCCATTGGCTGTTTGCTGAGGCACAGTGGGAGCCGGCAGCCAATCAGAGCGGTGGTGGGCCAGCGGTGGTGTTGGGTGGGGGGGCGGTGTTGAGCCTCGGCTGAAGTCCAGGCTGATTGCAGCAGAGTTCATCCCCTTCAGCCAGATACCAAACATCTTATCAACAGCATCTGCAACCCCGGCAGCTTCTTATCTGCCGGATGAACTCACGATGAGACGAGGAGTTAATAAAGAAAGAAACTGAGCGGCTGGAACAGTGATCTGAATATGCAACGACAATAATCATCGTTATCAAAATAATTATCAGAGTGATATCTGTGTGCTTAAGAAGGATCGGCTGATATCGACATGAAATAGACTCTTAATTTCTTGTTTTGATGTACACTGTATGGACATCAAGTCACCTCTAAATCACTGAATTCAGGTGTTTGATTCAGTCCCGTCGCCACAGGTGTATAAACTCCAGCAGCTAGCCATGCAGTCTGCCTTTACACACATTTATGAAAGAATGGCTCGTTCTAAAGAGTCAGGGTTAAATCCTGCCCGTCTGTTCACAGCCTGCAGTTCATTCATCAGTATTTCAAAATCATAACTACTGTATAAGCAGATGTCCTCAGATGATTTCTAACTTCTTTTTTTATTTATTTTACTTTAATTCCAGATGATATTTTGTGAGAGTGTGACGCTGTTGAAAGTGGAAGGTGTCTCATGTTGATGGTTGTCTCTCTCCTCATCAGAGGTCATCCCCACTGACAAGGTGGAGGTGGGCTTCAAGGACCTGGACGCCGCCATCCTGGTGGGCTCGATGCCCAGGAAGGAGGGCATGGAGAGGAAGGACCTGCTGAAGGCCAACGTGGCCATCTTCAAGACGCAGGGCGCCGCGCTGGAGAAGTACGCCAAGAAGACCGTCAAGGTGAGCGACTTTCACTCCGAGTGCCATGTTAGCTAATAAGATCATTCATTAACACAAATAACGAAACTGCCAACCTCTGAATCCACTGAACCATCGAGCAAATCCAAAAGCTGCTGGAGGAGTTTGAAGGCTTCCTGTTACAAGAATAAAGGTCCAAACCAGCAGCCTGGTTTCATTTTTACCGTCTGATGGACGACCTGATGGGGGCGCCACCACTGCACCACATGACTCAGCCTGGATTATATTTATATTTCCAGCAGATTAGATATAATTTAATTTTCGGTCTGTTTTACACACCAGAGGTTTGTGATCAGCAGTGATGTCCGATACGTTCAGAAAACCGTATCTCCGCCTCTAAAACCAGCAAAAAACATTTCATACACCACATCATCACGTCACAGCGTCCAAAAGCCCAGACCAGACCGAGTCTTATGTCACAGTATTGATCTCATATTGATCTTGTATTGGTATGTGCGCACGTGGAGTCCTGCTGAGTTCACATGTTGCAGATCAGTGAAGGAATGAACGGCCTCCAGAGCTCAGGGATCAAAGTGTCTCGCTGCTGCACGCCGTGTGGAGTTTAAAGTATGCAATGTGCAGCATGTCCACACACACACACACACACACACACACACACATACATATTAGTGCGTCATGAGGGCCTCTAATGACCAAAGTCCCTCGGTGTGACGAAAGGCTCCTCTGCTCTGAGCTGAAGGTCAGAGCTCTGGCCTGCAGGCGAAGCGTCTCCCCTCCCGCCGAGGCCGTTTGTCGGCGCTCATATGACGCCTCAGCTCAGCTTAAAGGGTCAATGCCACCAAAATTACACACTCATATCACATATTCCCACGTCAGAAATCAGGGCAATGGTACCACGGTCTGTGAACAGTGTCATGAAGCTTCAAAATGTGCAGCGTCTGCAAGGAGAGATCACATTTCCCAGCAGTTTATGGGCTTTTTTTTTTTTCCAATTTGATTTTATTTTTTCTACTGGTGTGATTCTGTTGGAAATGCAGACAGGAGGGACAAACGTGAAAGAGAAATGATGAGTGACTTTGGTTAAAATCTATCAGAGATAATGGAGGGGGGTCCTGCTGGTCTTTTTGAATTTAATTATTTTATTTGGAAATATTAACAGGCACACAATACGGTGATGATATAGTTATTATTTTTTTACAGCATAGAGCAAAGCCCCACCTCGTGGATCAGAGAAAAAAACTAAACAATGAGAAAAAAAACTGTATACAGGCATGTGCATATCCACACACACACACACACACACACACGCATATATGTGGTCTGCTGGTCTTTTTTAAGCGTCTTAAACACAACGTCATGCTCTGTATGTGATGTAATAGCAGCTCCTAAAGGTCATTAGCCAGGCTTTATCTGAGTTAAAGAGGCTTGAATTTCAACAAGAACATTTCATCTGGTTTCCACAATGGATCTATTTCTGTTCCTCTGCCGTTCTGAAGCTCTGATCCTGCAGAAAATAATCCTGCCTTCACTCCGACCTGCAGACAGAAACGCCTCAGGGCTCAGGTTGTGTGGTTTGATGGATCTGGTTAATAACTCGTCGTGTTCCTGATTTGTCTAAAAACGTGTTAAATTGTGGTGCAGTTTGTCTTTGTGGCAGCTGCAGACATGCCGTGACAGAGAGGAGTGTGTTTTTATTTTTTATTTTTGAAAGCTCGGATGTTTGAGGCGTTTTCCCTTGTGCTCCTCTCAGGTTCTGGTTGTGGGAAACCCGGCCAACACCAACTGTCTGATCGCCGCCAAGTCGGCCCCTTCCATCCCCAAGGAGAACTTCTCCTGCCTGACCCGTCTGGACCACAACCGAGCCTCATCCCAGGTCCTCACACACACACACACACACACACACACTGTGTCTCTATCTCTGTGGATGTAGTTTGACTGTTAAACACCAATAACCAATATTTAGGGCCGATATTCATTTTGTAATAAATGTGAAAATTGCTGTTTCAAAATTCCAGTTTTAGACACAACAACACACACAAAAAAAATGAATTAACAAATGTTTCATTAAGATTGCTTAAAAAAATTGTGGTAAAACAATAACAAAAAACAGAAAATTACCACCAAAAAAAAAAATCACATGTAATTAAAAAAGAAAATGAGTTTATAATTATATTTTAAAAAATTAAAATTGATATTAAAAATTGAGATTGGCTCTGAAAAAATGGTATCTCTACATCCCTATTAGATGTACTAGAAAAGAGGTTTATTATATAAATAAGGTGAATATAAAATGTAAATATAACGTTAAAAACAATAAAATATTTGTTTTGCTTAAAGTTGAATTAACTTAAGTTGATACTAGTGGCTGTTTGCCTTTATGTTTGTTTTTTTCCCCCAGTGCCTGTAGCTGTGCACATATGACATCACTCAAAACATCCAGATACATGATGTTTTAATGCTTCAACCCAAAAATAAAACCAAAACATGGAATCGTGTCACATTTACTCTGAACTGACTCTCACACACTTCCTGCTGCTGTTGCTGTGTGCGGCCTGCAGGTGGCGATGCGCTGCGGCGTTCCTGCCAACAACGTGAAGAACGTGATCATCTGGGGCAACCACTCGTCCACCCAGTACCCCGACGTGCACCACGCTAAGGTCAACGTGCACGGCAGCGAGATGGCGGCGTACGACGCCGTGAAGGATGATGCCTGGCTCAAAGGAGACTTCATCTCCGTGAGAAGATTTTTTTTTTTTTTTATTGATTTATTTATTTTTCTCCTTAAGCAAACTGAGGATACACTGTGGTGATAATACTAATGAAAATACTGTTAATTCTACTATTACTAGTTCTTATATTAATAATAATAATAATAGTAATGATAATTATGCATTTGTAGCTCAAAGTGCCACACACAAAATATTAAAAATGCTCATAGAGCTTTACAATTAAAAACAAACAAAACAAAGTTAATTATGGGTAATTAAACTAAACAGTAAGAGTGACAGGGCAGAACATCGTTATAGAAGGACAAAAATATATCCAAGATAATCCAAGTTAATCCAAGATTTTAGATTGATCTGACCTTTATTTGACCATCCAGGTCACTTAAAGGCACATTCCTTGATTTTCGCTCAGAGGCAGATGTTACAAAAATGTTGTTGTTTTGGTTTTGAACTGGAGAATCGGCGTCCGTCTGGGTTGGATGTCGGTTCCTTCCTCATTTACAGTCCAAATGGTCCTCACTGCAGTTTGTCATGGTGCAGCTTTTATTGTGAAATTTGGAAAATGACAAAAAGCAGAAGCAACAAAGTAGAAGCAGGTCCTTCTCCTCATCTTTGCTGACTGAGCTTTTATTGTGAAAGGTTCCACAGTCTGTCACTGATCATTTGTTCTCTGAGATGGATCTGATTTAAAATGAAGTGAAAACTCAAGCAGAAATGGGCTGAAGGAAAAGTAAAAATTACTGACTTTAAAGAAAATACTCAAAAAGGAACAAGTTACCGTGACATGAGGGAATGTAATCAGTTGCAATCAATCTTGAATCTCTCTGCTCACAGTTTGTCCAGTGCCTCAGCGTTGAGATGAAGGATCCAGTTTGTTTTTCAAATTTTTTGGGAGGAAACATTTTATTGTTTTAACGCTCTGTCTCGTCCTGCAGACGGTGCAGCAGCGTGGCGCCGCCGTCATCAAGGCCAGGAAGCTGTCAAGCGCCATGTCGGCCGCCAAGGCCATCTGCGACCACATGAGGGACATCTGGTTCGGCACCAAAGAGGTCAGTCTGCCCACAGCCTCACGTTTCTCCGCTCCGCTCACACATCCCACCGTTACCGGAACAGGTTACGGAACGTGACACATTTAAAAAGCTGGCAGAGAAAACGAAGAAACAACCACAGAAAGAAATTCAGGCCACGCTGAAATGCATGAAACCAGAGGTCTCCACGGGTCCAAAAATCCATGCTGGAACCCAAAAACACCTGGAACTGAACCAGTCAACCAAAACCTTGTATCTCCATAAAATCAACTCTTCAGAAACTTGACGACTGTTCATTTTTCAGTTTATGTAATTATTTTTGTAAAGATTTCATAACCCCAAAGGCTTGTAGAACTTTCTGAGCCAACAGAGGAGCATGGAAATAGTCAAATTAAACTAAAATGTGAAAATCACCAAAATTGGAGATACAAGGTTTTGACCAGACAGAGACTGTTTGCCATGGCTGCTAGTATTATAATATTAAAAAGACGGGATCTGCATGCAGGTCCCGGGGCGGGTCTCGGTCTCGGTCCAAGGCTTCAGGTGGACCCCTGAAGATTTGCCGAAACAAAAACCTAAATCTTCATTAAATCGTTGTACATGTCGCCTCATTTCTAAAACACCGAGCAGGGATTTGCTTTTAGACAATGTACATAACATAACATAATGCACTGTGTGTGTTGCTTTTGCATTTCAGTGTGGTGTGAATTTCTCCTCATACAGATGACACTAAAACATCACATGATGCGTTCAAGTCAGTCGCTTGTTTAAAATAAATAATTAAATAAAAGGCATACGTAGACATTTGGACTCTCACGGTTTGACTGATGTAGCTGTTTGAAGTCCAACAGCGTTATTTCTGTACATTTCTGTTCTCAGAAACATCAGTCAAAAGGAACCTGATTAAATGTGTAAACTGGACGACACTGGTTTTAAAAAGTTTTTTAAAAAGCAGGCATATCTGCCTCTCTGTGTCCTGCAGGGCGAGTTCATCTCCATGGGCATTTACGCTGCTGGGAACTCCTACGGCATCCCAGAGGATCTCATCTACTCCTTCCCTGTCCAGATCAAGGTGAGAAACCTCCAGAAAAACGGTCAGGTAAAAGGTGTAGAGGACATACCAAGATATAACACATTCCAACAAAACACATTTCCATGACGAGCCGCACAAGAGGCCAAGTGAAAATCTTTCCTTCTGAGGAAAAGTTGCAGGGTTTTCACACAAAATATTAAAAGGGATGGGATCCACTCGTGTGCTTTGGCTGCATCCTGGATCAGCAGCTGCTCACGACCTCCCAGTGGATTCTGCAGCTTTAGCCTGATAAACATTTACAGACCGACAAACAGGCGTCTGGGCCGTGAGGACGAAAAACAGACCAGAGTTTTGTTGGGTTTTAACCTTTAGATTTATGAGTGAGTTTATGAAAAGCAAATGCCCAATTCTCGTCTCTCACATCAAATCAGTCTAATAGTGACCTGCAGATTAATTTAATAACACCATCCATGTTCCCCAAGATCAAGATCCAGATTAACTTTATTGTCTCACAAGGTGGAAAGTTCGTCATGGGCTCTTCACCCAGACTACAGCCAATCAGCATCATACATTCAACATCAAATGTGAAACAATGACACTCAGTTGTAATAAATATTTTAAAAGATTCTAAAACAGGTAAATAAAATAAAATCAGGTGCTCAGTGCCGGTGCAAAGGTGCCTCCAAGCTGATTTGCCACTATTGAAGAGCTTAATAGACACAGGGATAAATGAGTTTTTCAACCGCTTCAGTCTACAACGAGGAACTCATATATGCGATAGATAAGCATCGCCTTGAGGGAATTTCTTCAGGCATCCTCTTGGACTCAGGGATGAACTGATTACATTTTGATGCTCAGAGGTCAAAGTTCAAGGTCACTGTGACCTCACAAAACACATTTTTTTCTGGGCCATCACTCAAGGCTTCAAATGCAAATTACGACAAAGTTTCACACAAATGCCCTAACGGGATAAAATGATGATGTTGTGACCTTTTTTTTTTAATGTCCAAAAGGTCAAAGGTTAGCTTCACTGTAACATAATAATGTGCTGCTCTGTTTCGTCTGTATCCGTAAGCTCCCTGAAAACAGCACAAATCTGGACGAAATGAAAACGGTTTGATTTCTAAAGTTTTCCTACAGGCCGTGAGGGAGCTGGGAAGCAAGACGAGGCGTTTGGGAGTTGATTTATGTTCTTTTTTTTTTCCCCTTCTCTCTTGGTTGCAGGCCAAAACAAACAGATTAAATTAAAACCCACAGCTTTTAACTTTGTCTAACGTTATACAAAGATCCTGCTGCAGCCTCGGTCTGCGCCGCAAGCTACAACACTTCTCATTTTATTAATTAGTGAAATTATGAAAGATGATGGTACAAACTTGAGATGATACACACAGTTAACTAGGATTTTGCAGTCAGTCCCATTAATTTTTAACCAGATAATGCATGTTTGCTGTTTCTCGAACTCCTATCAGAACCACTTCGCAGCTTCATGACTGCACTTTTGTGTAGTTTGTGCAGTAACAACCCGTTTTCCAAACACTAGTGACCAAAAAACTTCAGGATCCTGAACTGAACTCAATAAAACCAAAAGACTTGCTTCCAATAAACAGATTTGCTGAATCTAGTAGGTCAGCTTTCCACTTGATTAAACTTAAAATGTCCATATGAAGCTCAAATGTTCTTGGGAAGCTCAAATCCTTTATATCAAAAAACACAGGGAAAACCCCTCCCTTTAAAAAAAAAAAATGTAAAAATGGAACTGAAAAACAGCAATGCATCACAAAAGGAAAAACGTCCGTCTGGCTCGCAGTTTTTGCTCTAGATTTGCCGTCATTTCAGTTTATTGAAACTTTTCCTTCAGTTTTAGCTTAAATCTGCAAACTAACAAACGGAAAACAAAACAATGTTCTCTCTCTGCTCACTGGTTTATGAATTCAACCTGCCAGTTATATGAATATGCTGATGATGTGGTGTTATTCGCTCTTACGCAGACAGGGGACAAAGTTACTCAGGCTACATATTTATTTATATTTCCTCCATTTTGGTGAGCTTTCTAAGTTGTGTGAAGACGGCGGCCCTCTTTATTAATGAACCTAAGACAAAGGAGCTGGTTGTTAAGAGTCGCCATTATCTTCCACCTGTTCTGATTAATAATCAGCCCGTTGAAGCAGGAGAGGAGGTTTAATATTTAGCAACCTTTTTAATGGCACTTTGACTTTTACAGCTAACACAGAAAACTTCTTTAAGAAGCAACGCAGCGCTTGTATCACATCAGAAAACTGGTTATGAGGAATGCGAGGAAATTTTATAGACTGTTTCCAGAAGTTTTGTTGAAGGTGTTTTAACTGTCTAATATGTGTACGTGGTGCGGCCACCTGGGGTCTAAGAATACAAATAGACTCTCCAGAATTATAAACATGGCCAGTAAAATTGATGGGATTTATATATAATATAAAATGCAGGTGAAATGAAAAGTCGGACAAATGCTGTCTAATCCTGTTCATCCCCTTTTTGAAGAATTCATCAAACTGCCCTCAGGAGGCGCTACAGAGCCGCCGCAGCAAACAAGATCATTTACAAAAAGTCTTTCATACCAAACACTCTGTTAAACTGGTAAACGCTGTTCACACTGGAACAGTGTCCCTTACAGCTGCCTGCACTCTGCAGGTGGTGTTTTTATAATTTAATAATGTTGTGATTTACTGTGAAGTGTTTTAACTTGTAAAGCTGAAGGCAGATTTCCACGTCTCTGCACAATAAAGCTTCCATTTTATTTTTCAACGTTACATTTTATTATTTACAATCTTACCTTATCTCGTCTCACACTCCGTCCCAAACAGTCCCCTGTTGTCTAGCCCCGCCCCCTCACAGGATCCACCAATGGGCTGTTGGCACGACCTTTACTGAGCGTGACGGTCCAGAAACACGAGGCCGATCTGACCCTGCAGGGCTTTAACACTTTAGTTCAACCATTTGAACTAAGCTTTCACGCTGGTGTTAATGCCACAAGTGGGAGTCGAACCCTCGACCCTGCTGATATCAGGGCGCCCCACTCTGACCCCTGACCTCTGACCTTTGACTTCTCTGCCGCCACAGAACAAGAGCTGGAAAGTGATGGACGGCCTCGCCATCAACGACTTCTCCCGGGCCAAGATGGACGCCACCGCGGCCGAGCTGGTGGAGGAGAGAGACACGGCGATGGCCTTCCTGTCTCAGTGACTGACGCCCCCCACTGGCCAGCAGCCGCCACAGCACCTAGATGCCCCCGACGCTCCCAGCTCGCGGCTCTGACCTCCAACTCTCCAACCTGATTATCATCCTCCTACCACGTCTGTGTGTCACCTCTCTCTGTCTGTCCGTCTCTGTGTGTGTGTGTGTGTGTGTGTGTGTGTGTGTGTGTGTGTGTGTGTGTGTGTGTGTGTGTGTAAACGTGTGTGTGTATGTGCGTATGTATGTGTGTGTGGGGCTCGGCCTCTTCTTCAGGTTTTTAGAAAAAACCTGTTTATTGACCACAACCTGGCCTTGGCCTGAAGACACGAGAGAATGTCTGTGTTGGTAGATGATAACGCACACTAGCTGTCCAGAAACTGTAACGGAACATGTTCTAACAATAAACAACAAAGAAACCGATAACCGATCAATACTGACTGGTTACTGACTCGTGCCTCTGGGATGGGATTCAGTGTTTTAATTTATCCAAGATGAACTGACAGCCTTGTGTTAAAATCAGTTTATTTGGTTCCATATGAAGTTATTCCCGAATCCTTCTGGTGGGGTTGAGATCATTCACAAAACATCCTAATCTGTTTGTTTTTTTTTTAATAATCTAATCTTCAGATTCAGGATAATCCAAATCCAGTTGCTGTGAATCTATCTAATCTATCTACTGTTGGTGAAATTTAGTTCTGGCGTGTTGCAGTGGTTCAGTTTGGCCACAGGGAGGCAGCATCAACTTGCAGACTGACTGCTTTTACTTTATTTCAATAAAATAAAATAACAATAACAATGATTCTTTATTTAAGCACTGCAAACATGACTTAAGGTTGTCAACATTTGTAGCATAAAACTGAAGAAGACAAAAATAAAAAAAAATGTATAAGAAAAATAAGATCAATGGCTTAAATTAACTAAAATTGCAGGTAAACTATATTTTAACACAAAGTATTCCTCATGCTGCTTGTTAGTCTCCATTTAACACGTCTACCTGTTTGCTGCCTGTTTGATCTGCATTGGAGTGTAAAGGTGTGAGCTGAGTTTTACCAGTTAATATATCCATTTTTAATTTGGTGAACATTAAATAAGTGAGAAACTAAAATATTATTACAGCTTCTAATATATCAGGTTCACTCTGTAGCCCAATGAGTGTCTCAAGACGACTAATAAACATTTAGTAATACTAAAATGATTACAGTTAGCAGTTAGTCTGTGTATGCGGGATGCGATATTTTACCTGTTAAGATCTGAAATGTCTCCAAAGTCTCCACACATCCTTTTTTAATTATTAAAACTTGATGCTTATATTTCTCAAAATAATCCCAGCTCTTCAATATTGCTCAACATTGATTTAGTTATATTCATAAGTGAGTAGCAGTAATCTTCAGTTATGTTTCAAATGGATAAAATCTCTGTTAAGTGGAAAAGGAAGTGGCAAAATAGGTAATAATAATGATAAAAAAACAAAAAACAAACAAACAAAAAAAAAACATAATTTTGAATAAATCATAGTGTGTGGTAGGGGCATTTTTTCTTTTACAAATGTCAATTGAAACATTTATTAAGTGAAACTGAATGGAACTTGACCAGAAAGATAGGGGCGGGGCGTGTTCCTGAGTGGGCGTGGCCGAGAGCCATTTGATCGACAGATATCATCCACCAATCACCGCGACCGTCTCCACTGCTCCTGTCGCATCTTCGTGTTTCCTAGGATAGCGACGGAATTTCTAAGTGACTTGCATTCATTCTCCACAACCTTTACCCAAAGTTATCCATAACCAACTAATGCCCTAAACCCAACATCGAACGCTGACTGAGTGGTTCTCCAATGCATCAGTAATGTATGAAATATTCCTGCAATTGAGTAACCTTTGACCAGTGTAAAAAATAATAAATACATAAATAAAATAATTTTAAAAACTCTAACTAAAAAAAAAAAAAAAAAAAAAAAAATGGGGATAAAAAGCTCCAGGAAACCCAGCAGGAAAACAACATAAAATCAAACTTAAACATTTACTTACATTTTTTTTTTTTTTTAAATTAAATTTAAATTGAACCGTCACAGCAGAGGCTAACCTTTTTAGGAAGTTCATATATCTTTCTCTTTATTATAATTTAATTCTTTTCTTGAGAATTTGAGCAAGTGTACCTGATCCAGTTTCCCCTTGGGGATCAATGGAGTATTTCTGATTCTGACTCTGAAATAATAATAATAATAATAATAATAATAATAATAATAATTGTTATTATTATTATTATTATTAATAATAATAATAATAATAACTAATTTAAAACAATGAAGTGAATTGGTAAAAAAAAAAAATATATTAAAATCTCACAGGAAATACAAAAAGTAACCGAGACGTTACAACGGGTTTAGTATTTACCCTTTTGTATGTCGCAATGAGAAACTTTATCATTATGATGTGAAATTATGTTGTTATAACGAAGGGAGAAACGCACTACAAAATAAAAGTCGCTCATATGCGGTCGCTATCCTAGGAAACGTATTCAGGCGGTGTGTCGTCACTTCCGCTCCTGCACCGGCCAGCGGAGTGATCTGTCAGCAGGCAGCGGCCGGGGGACGACGCTCCGCAGGTTGTGAAGCGTCTCCCTCCACACCTTGCGGTGTGATCTGTGTTAGCTCCGGCCTGAGCGCCGCTCGGACGCCCGCACGGCCCGCAGCACCTGGCCGACACCTGCCCAACACCTGTCCAGCACCTGCACAACACCTGTCCCGACGAGGTGGGTAGCTGCGACACACACACACCTGAGGCTGCGCGCCCAAAACACAACAACAAAGTTTGTGAGAGGCGACGCTTCGGACATTTTGGAGGAACACAAGTCAAAATAAAACACACGAGCAACAAGTCCGAGCTGCAGCACGAGTGTGTGTGTGTGTGTGTGTGTGTGTGTGTGTGTGTGTGTGTGTGTGCGCGCGCGTGCGTGCGCGCTTAGCCGTGTTTAGGAACATAGCGTTCACCCTAGCGGTGGCAGCGTGTGTGTGTGTGTGTGTGTGTGTGTGTGTGTGTGTGTGTGATGGGTGGGTACATGCAGTGTTGTGAGTTCCCATACTGACATAAACGAAAATACACAATAATAACAAAAACACACATGTCCTGCAAAATAGAAAAAAGTGGAGATATTTGTTTATAAATTGGTCAAAAGTCATTTTATGATGCAATAAACACCCATTTAAGTCAGATTCAGGGTCAGTAATCCATATGAGAGCTTTGAGTTGATGTAGTGTGTTAATTATAGCGCTGACGTCACTGCAGGTGTGTGTGTGTGTGTGTGTGTGTGTGTGTGTGTGTGTGTGTGTGTGTGTGTTTGGGGTGGTCCTACACATTTGTATTCAGTCTCAGATCAGGATAGTTTCTATTAAATCTCTTTATTCTGGCAAAGAGTTGGTTATTATTTCCTGACTGTGACACTGATGTAGGAAATACACACTGGAGGAAGTTTGTAGTTGTTTTTGAGTGGTCCTGTCTGTCTGCCTGTCTGTCTGTCTGCCTGTCTGTCTGTCTGCCTGCCTGCCTGTCTGTCTGTCTGTGTGAGACACCCAGTATGTCAGCATGTTGTCAGCAGCACTGTAGAGGCAGGAAGTAGGTCCATTGTCCAAAACGTATTTCAAATTAAAGTCAAGCGTGGCTGACAAAGCATTATGGGGCCATTTAAAGTGTGTATTTTAAATCCTGTGAACTCACAGGTCCAGGATTCCTGTGCTGTCGCCACACGAGGTGCAACGAAATCCTAATGGAGCATTCACACATAACAACCGGTTAAAAATGGAGTTCAAACTACCTAAAATATAAAAAAATATAAATGTAATTAAATTATTAAATTCAAGGACTATTTAAGGTGCCAAATGTGTAAGTAAAAATATATAAAATTTTAAAAAATGAACGTAAAATGTGTTTTCTGTATAAAAAGATCTTAAAAATATCATAAAAATACAGGGTTTTTGCAGTGATTTGGGGATTGCAGTGGCCCTGTGTACAGTGGTGGAATATATACATACAAATGATAAAAATACATTGTGGACAGTTATGGTAGGCATATTTTGTTACAGCTGAAACAAAACAAAACAAACTATATATATATATATATATATATATATATATATATATAGTTTGTTTTGTTATATATATATATATATATATATATATATATATACATATATAGCATTTCAGCACAGATCCTGCAGCCCCTGGCCAGTTGTTTTTTTGTTTGTTTGTTTGTTTTCAATATATTTTTCCCGCCACAGAATCTCTGCCTTTGAGATGTTTTGTGGTTTCAGTGTCAAAACTTAAACTCTGAGTCTCTGGTTGACGTGCCAGGAGTGTGTGACGTGTTGTGGGGGTCTGACTCTGCTCTGGGAGGGGCGAGGCATTTACAGTAACCCTCACCCACTCACACACACGCACACACACACACACACACACACACACACACACCTCCACCCGCCCCCCACACACACACTCGGAGCGGCAGGCCTTTATGAGGCGTCTGGCCTCAGATCAGTGTGTGTCCTGTGCCGGCTGGCTGCTTTGTTTTGCTGGGACCAGGTTTCATTTGAGCCACATGGACTCAGTGTCAGTCTGAGCTCCTCTTCACCTCCTCCTCTTCACCTCCTCCTCCTCCTCCTCCTGCAGCCCACACTTCCTGTCCGGACCACCAGCATTTACAAGACTTTTTCTTTTCTTTTTCTCTTTTTTTCTGGTCTAATCTGAGTCTTGTAAAATGTCTCTCACTGTGGCTGGTAAGTTTCCATCTGTGTTGCTGAAGCTGACAGTTTTCGTTCAGGACTTTGTGACTTGAAGGATGTTCAGGATTATTTCTCCTCCTCCGAGTGTTAATGAGACGTTTCTGCTTCACGCGGCTCCTCTCTCTGCTGTGTCTTTGAGTGTTTTCAGCTCATCTGGATGTCTAGTTTAGGTTCTCTGACTTTTAGAATAACCTGTTTGTGTCATTACATGTAAATGTGTGTTTTGTTGAAAAGTGACACATTTGGAGCTGATTAATCTGCTGATTATTGATCTAATTAGACAATAAAGGTGAAAAATAAAGCCAAACTGTGATGGGAAGTGCGCAGTATTACGGAATTAAGGAAGACAATCTTAGCGGACGATTCTGTCGATTAACTAAAAGATTAGTCGACTCATCTTCTCATCACTAATAAATTTTAAAGTTTCTCGGAACCTGCATTATGTGGTTTGACTGATACGGTTTTTACGATACTATATTTTTACACTGAATTTGCTGATAGCCGGTATTTTACAGCAATTTTTCTTGTCTAAAATTATGAATGAGTATTTTCATCACATTAAATTCAAAGTATTAAGTATTTAACCCAGATTTGAGTTCTTTTAAAGGTGGTAGGGCCTCTCAAACAGCATGTAGATCATCATTATTAAATATCATATGAAGAAAAACAGACACGACTGATGGACTGTATTCATAAAGGAGGCAGTTTGTCCTTTAGATGTTTTTAACGAGTGTTTGTGCAGCAGGACAGACGACAGGACCTTCTAACTGCAGGAGATACTTGTTCATTGTGAGCAGAGACACTAACCTGGTTGAGCTTCACCTCCTCCGTGTGTGTGTGTGTGTGTCTCTGTGTTCAGATCTGAGGGCCGGAGCCATGACCGAGTTCCAGGAGAAGCTCCGCGAGCAGCATGAGAAGTCCATGCACCAAGAGCTGGAGACGCTGCTGTCCACGGGCAGCCCCGCCAGCACCGAGGTGAGAGAGAGAGAGAGAGAGAGAGAGAGAGAGAGAGAGAGAGAGAGAGAGAGAGAGAGAGGGAGAGAGAGGGAGAGAGAGGGAGAGAGGGAGGGAGAGAGGGAGGGGGAGAGAGAGACCTGCAGGTTGGCTGAGTGCTGAGCTGAATCTGTGTGTCCTGCAGGGTTGGATGATAAACTGAAATACGACATATCGCGACACAGAAATGTGACAATATGTATCGCATCAACTCCATTTTATCTAATGAGACTAGGGTTACTAAGGGGCGGAAAATTTCTGGTAAATTTTCGGAAACATTCCGGAAACTTTCCATGGGAAGTTCAGCTGGGGAATTTGGGAAATTTTATTTTGTCATAAGCAGACATGCGTGCGAACTAATGACATTTTTGACTTTGACCTATTTTGAGTAGATTTTTTTTTCTCCATTCTTCAAGATTGACGGTGGATAAATGAATAGAAATAGGCTCAATGAATAGATGAACACTCCTCAGTCAGCAGCTGAATCAAACTATAACCTGCATTCTTATATGAAAACTGTATTTCTAAGAAAACTGGTTAGCAGAAGGCAGAACCAGCATCACATGTCCCTTTTCCACCAGAAAAAACCTGGTGCTAGTTCGGAGCTGGTGCTAGAGCCGGTGCTTAACTGGTGCCAACGAAGAACCGGGTTGTTTTTCCACCGGTCAAGAGCAAAGTGGAGCCAATTCAGAGCCACGTCATGACGTCTTCGGAAAACGTGATGACGGGTGCGCGAGACGCTCGCTCAGAATCACAATAACCATCATGAATGAATGAATGAATGATACTTTATTAATCCATTGCAGGAAATTACATTGTCACGGCAGCTTCATCACTTCAACACACATAAAACTGCACACTCATACTATACAGTGGCTGCAGCGTCTCTGTCTCTGTCCGCCCGTCCTGTCCTGAAGCCGGTGAGACTGATCAGTGAGTCGGGGATGATGTTCGTGAGCCGCGTCTCAGTCAAGCATATAACGCTGCTTTCCCGATACAGTTTCTGGCCCTGGGTGGAGCAGGATCTGGATTTATTAGCGATGCAAATACTGCTTGTGTCTTTACAAGCCTACATTTCAATACAGAGGCGAAAAACACAATTATTGCCGGCTACCTGTCGGATTCGCGATCGGAACGAATGACAGCGATGTTTAGTTATAAAACGGGTGCTTCTCATCCTTAAATGTAATTTGCTGAGCCGCGTTCCATGCCGTTGTAAAATCAGTATAACCCGCGGCTTCTCGGGGATTATTGTTTATGTTTATAGCGTTCGCAGTTCCTGTTTTGTTTTGTAACCCTGCCCACCAATGACGCGGTGGGCCGCGTCATCGGTTCTTTCTCTGGCTCCTGTTTAGCCCCTGCTCGGAGTCGGTGCTTGCCTAGCACCAGTTTGGAACCAGTTTGGCACCAGTTTGGCCCCAGCTCGGGCGGTGGAAAACCAAAAAACTGGTGCTAAGTCAGGCACCGGCTCCGAACCAGCCCTGGTGGAAAAGGGGTAACAGTGGAATTCGCTGGCTGATAGAAAGCCTCTTAAATAGCTACTAAACACATTTTGACTTATTTTTTCCAGTTTAACTTTAATACCATAGGTCAAATATATTTACCTCAGTCATATCATTAAAACCCTCCTTGACTGGATGTCGTTTGTGGGCTCAGATGGAGGCCGAGTCGTGTGGAAATTCAACTGAATTTGTATTAAATCTGTTTGTTTTAACCAGGATTATGCTGCAAGATGGTTTTTCTTCAACTACATTAAGTTCCCGCTTACAAGCCAACATGCAATTTTGCAACTTTCCGGATTATTCCTGTAAATTCCTGTTAATTCTCATATATTGCCATTAATTCCCATGGAAAGTTTCCAACCCTAAATGAGATGAGTCGCCCCTCACATTTTAAACTACACTGTTTGACCTTTGGAATGACAGCTCCTCTTAAAAACTGTTTTATACACAAGACAGTGCCATCAGCAGAAAGCCTGCACTGTCAGATTGTGATGTTTTTGAACTTGTCACGCTGTACTGTGGTTCTTTTGAATGTCTTGATTATCGAGAGACAAGCCTGTCCTCTGTTGACTGAGCGATCAGCCAATACGGTCAATAGCCACATATTTAACTGGGCGTAGTGATTGTTGGAAATTATTTTATTTTATTAGTATTTTTTAATCTTTAAATTGTGGTTAAATTCAGTTTCAGCGGGCATTCTTAAGTGTGAAGATTGCTTCTGTGAAACCTGCACATAATTAAATAAAATATCCTCACATGTACACGATGCACTCTGCACGTAACAGCAGGTCCACTGGGCCACTGCGGCTTTTACATATATGATACAAATAACCAAGTACATTGTTGATCCAACCTGCTGGAATTAGTGCAGGATCTACAAATAAAAATATATACATCACTCACTGTGTATTTTAGTGTACATTTGTGCATCAGTACCCATGATTAGTTTTATTTTTTTATTTCTCTGACAGCAGGTTCTGACGTCTGTCTTTGTGTTGCAGATCTCCAGAAAGGACTTTGATGGTTTCAAGAAGCTCTTCCACAGATTCCTGCAGGTCAAAGGTCCTTCTGTCGACTGGGCCAAGATCAGCCGGCCGCCAGAGGACTCAGTGAGTACACACCGCGACGTGCCAACACACCACCACGATACACCAACACAACACCATGACACACCAACACACCACCACGACATATCAACACACAAAACACCACCACAACACACCAACACACCACCACGACACACCACCACAACATATCAACACACCAAACACCACCACAACACACCAAACACCACCACAACACACCAACACACCACCACACCACCACAACACACCAACACACCACCACAATACACCAACACGACATATCAACACACAAAACACCAACACAACACACCAACACAACATATCAACACACAAAACACCAACACAACACCACGACACGCCAACACACCACCACAACACACCACCACAACATATCAACACACCAACACACCACCACAACACACCAACACACCACCACAACACACCAACACAACACCACGACACACCACCACGACATATCAGCACACCACCACGACACACCGACACACCACCACAACGCACCAACACACCAACACACCACCACGACATATCAACACACCAACACACCACCACAACACACCAACACACCACCACAACATACCAACACACCGCCATGACACGCCAACACAACACACCAACACACCACCATGACATATCAGCACACCAACACACCACACCAACATACCACGACAGCACACCAACACACCACCACAACACACCAACACAACACACCAACACACCACCACGACACACCACCACAACACACCAACACACCACCATGACATATCAGCACACCACCACAACACACCAACACACCACGACAGCACACCAACACACCACCACAACACACCAACACAACACACCAACACACCACCACGACACACCACCACAACACACCACCACGACACACCAACACACCACCACAACACACCACCATGGCACACCATCACAACACACCAACACACCACCACAACACACCAACACAACACACCAACACACCACCACAACACACCATCACAACACACCAACACACCATCACAACACACCAACACACCACCACGACACACCAACGTACCAACACACCACCACGACACACCAACACACAAACACACCACCACGACACACCAACACACCAACACACCACCACAACACAACAACACACCAACACACCACCACAACACACCAACACACCAACACACCACCACGACACACCAACAAACCACCACAACACACCAACACACCACCACAACATACCAACACACCACCATGACACACCATCACAACACACCAACACACCACCACGACACACCACCATGACATATCAGCACACCAACACACCATACCAACACACCACCATAACACACCAACACACCACCATAACACACCAACACACCACCACAGCACACCAACACACCAACACACCATGCCCAACATACCACCACAGCACACCAACACACCACCATAACACAACAACACATCACCATAACATACAAACACACCACCACAACACCATAAAACACCAAACCCCACAATACACAATCAGACATCACAACACACCACCATAACACTGACAAATACAGCACAGCACAACACAACACAGGGCCAAACACCACAGCCTTCTTGTTTGGTAGTAGCTGTTACATCATTGTTTAGCATTATGAATGATTGTGTTATGATGTAACATTTATTTGTGTGGACCTGTAGAGGAGTAGTTGTCACCTTGGTAGTGACTAATTGGGATTTAAATAAATAAATAAATAAACACACCACCAAACGCCATTAAAGTAAGTTTTTCTGTTTTACCAGCAAACTACAATTTCAAAACAGGACCTACAAAACTTGGTCACCAGGCAAAGTGACAGATCGTAGTTTTAGCTCTGCAAACATTTTCCCCAGAGGCAGAGCTGCTCTGAGGGAAGGAAGAATCTCACTGAAGAACAACCCGTTAACTGTTTAACACCAGAGGAATAACAAATGGGGATTGTTAAAGTTCCCGCCCCCAGCAGCTGTCAGTCAACTTGATGATGTTATTTGTCATCCCAACATCACTGAAAAGAAGCTATTTTAATGGGGGGAAATAGAGGGGATTTGGACTTGAACACATGTATTTACAGATACAGGCTGATGATGTGATGACAGTGTGTATAAAGTTATATACTTAGTTATTTTAATTGTTTTAAAAGTTGCATATTGCGCCTTTAAAGTGATCAGAGTTCCTCTTTAACAACAGTAGTACTACAGGATGGGACTGAGCATCAGAACCAGGCTGAGGTAATCTGATCCGAGGACAGGGAACAGCCAGGCTGAAGCCAGCTATTTATCAGCAGGGTGACATTTCACTATCACCCAACACATACACACACACACACACACACACACACACACACACACACACACACACACGTCCTCCTTCCGTCCCTGAGGCTCCCAGAATACGTGGCTGACAGAAGGTTAGGCCTAAGAATAGCCTGACCGCCGCAGCATTCGAAAGTCTGATGTGAGGGGGCCAGGGGTGACATTTGTCTCCTATGGGACCCTGGAACATTATGGGGACCCCACACACACACACACACACACACACACACACACACACATACACACACACCCCACCCGCCCCCCACTTTCCATCCGCTGTCGATTGTGAGCTTCAAAGTCCGCCGGGGTTTATGTGTGTTTGATTTTGTGGGTTGTGGTTACAGTCTTGAAGGTTGGATGGAGAATGTGAAACACTATATACACCCAGAATTAACCCGTGACACACACACACACACACACACACACACACACACACACTCACACAGATGCTCTAATGTGATTGGTTTAATAGGAAGCGTACGCACAGACCTGAACAAGATACGAGATGAAGTAAATGAAAGCGACGAGCACGCTCCCGTGTTTGAGCGGCGCAGGAGGAAGCAGTGAAGTGTGAAGCAGCTCCACATGTTCCAGCTCCTCCTCTGTAAAAGTGACACCGCAGAGGTCAAGCCGGTCAGGACGCTGTTTGTCAAGCTCAACTGCAACCAACTCCATTTCTTTTGAATGTAGTTCCCTGAAATTCATCCGCCACTAGTTGAAAAAAAAAAAAAAAAGAGAACATATCAGTCCTCATCAGTTTAGTTTTCAGATTCAGTTTTCTCAGCTCAGATGAAGCTGTTTGAAACACATTCAGGGATTTTAGAAAAGCAAATCAACAAAGATTCAGTGCAACAGCTATGAATGTTAAATTTTTAGTAGTAATAGTGGAGAACCACAACTTTTTGGGTGGAGAGTCAGCGTATGAATGGGTGAATGTGAAGCAGATTCACCCATTCAACCCATCAATTCACTAACAAAGAAAAAAGTAAAGAAAAAAAAAAAGAATTGCGATACTTAAGTGAAGTGATTTTTTTTCCCATATCCACTGCTGGAAAAAGAGACACTCCCTTCCTTAAAATCCTGATTAATTAACTAATTAAAATGAAAAGCCAAATGGAGCCAATTGACAGCTGTCTTCTTTCTACAACCCACAACTGTCGGAGTTTCAAAATCAGAAAGAGTAGTTATAATTTTACTAATTTCAAATTGACTTTGACAGTCCATTTACCATATGACTTTTATCAGCTGTCATTAGTTTCTTATACCTGTGCTAAGCAGGTGCACTGTAATCCCTGGTGTTTGTGTGTCTCTCTTCCTTGAAGCATAAACACTAAAACACCATCTCTCTGAGTGGGCTTCTAATTTCAGTTTCATCTTCATCTTATTTCTTCATAAGAGTGTGATTAAATAATAATCACACTCAGTTCACTGCAGTTTGAGTCAGGCGGAGCCACAGAAAATCAGTGTTTGACTCCTCTTATGCAGCTGTTTCGTTTTCATCATGAGCACAGCTGATTCCAGTTTCTGCAGCTTAAATACAGTCTTTGCTTGCATTAATCTTCATTAAGTTGCATTTTGTTTCATAAGAAAAGATTTCAGTCAGTTATGGAGTAAATGTTGATCCCCGGTGAGTTTTCCTGTCACGTCAGCAGTTCTGGTTCAGTTTGCTGCTGTGGCTTGTTTTGATGCTGATCCGGGTTGACACAGACGGGTTATTGATGGTTTGCTGCTGTTTGCCGTCTGATGTAACACTGACCTGCCAGTTCATTCACTTCGTGTCACTGAAACAGCGGCCAGCGCAAAGTTCAGCGGCATGTTTGCTGGTTTCCAAATCCCACAGGTCACTTCCACACAGCTGTGCAGGTGAAACGCAGAGAGCAGAGCTTCATATCAAACTCATGTAACCTCAAATCATACAACGGGTTGTCACATCTGACTGAGCTTTCTGTGGCAGGAGCCGCTTAACCTCAGTTTGTGCAGTGTATATCCATTTTGGAGGAAAAACACCCATTAAATTTAATACATCTAGAGGATCCAGCCTATAATGGTATTTTGTCAACCAGGGCTTGTATTGTCTGTCATCCTTCAGAAATCAATCTTAACTCAAAATCTGAGAAGACCACAAACCCAATGTCAATTTGAAGCAGATTAGTAGATTAGATTTTGAAAGTCCAACACTTGTGGACTGTAGAAAGAAGACAGCTTTCAATTGACTCCATTTGGCTTTTCACATCCGGGTAATTTTATGTTAATCAGGATTTTAAGAAAGCCAGTGTCTCTTTTTCCAGCAGTGGATATGGGAAAAAAATCGCTTCACTTAAGTATCGCAATTCTTTTTTAAAACTTTTTTCTTCATTAGTGAATCAATTTAAAGTAAAGATAGTGGTATCATATGAAATTAAATGGCCTAAGGAATGACAGAGGGACAAACTGGCATTTCCAGCGGGGTCCCTTGACCTCTGACCTCCAGATGTGAATGAAAATGGGTTCTCTGGGCAGCCACGGCTCTCCCCTTTGCAGACACGCCCACCTTCTGCTAATCCCATGCAGTGTGGGCCACTGTATGAAATGACCTACAGTGACCTCTAGGATTATCACAGCCTCAGCAGACTTTAGATCCACAACCTAGAGGATTATTCAAAAAACATACATCACAATAAATCGTATTATCGAATTGCAATACTTAAGAATGGCAATAGATGTTGAATCTGCGCCCGGCGGCAGCAACTTGTTGATGTTGGAAGGCCGAGTGCTGTCTGAGCTCAAGTATGACTGTGACGCAATGTGTTAAGGTCTTGAAAGCAGCACACACACACTCACACACACACACACACACACACACACACACACAGTCCATAAATACAGCTGTACTTTTTGTCCTGTGTGTCAGACATCTGTCAGGCCTTTAATCTTGTGCTGTCGAGGCTGTAAAGGCCACAGAGTCCGTCTGCCTCCACTCTGAGCACACTTTTACACTTTACACTTTACACTTTTACACTTTACACTTTTACACTTTCACACTTTCACACTTTACACTTTCACACTTTTACACTTTACACTTTCACACTACACTTTTACACTTTACACTTTACACTTTACACTTTCACACTTTACACTTTACACTTTTACACTTTACACTTTTACACTTTTACACTTTTACATTTTACACTTTACACTTTTACATTTTACACTTTTACACTTTACACTTTTACACTTTACACTTTTACACACAAGTTTTGGTTTATTTGTTAACTCACCTGTTTACAGCAGAATCATTCACATCTTCCAGCAGATTGTTTGCTCTGGGGCTAAGACTTTGGCCTATGTGATGTTTGTTTGATACTAGCTCCATGCTAACACTTCAACACACTGCTGAGTGATAGTGCCATGCTAAATAGATGTTTTTTTATGTATTTATCAGCTATTTATCATCTGTTTATACTGTAAATTTGCACATTGCCCACATCTATGCACATTGTATACATCGATGCACACTGTTTTTTTTTTTTTGTTTTTTTTGCTTATTGTTTTTTGCACATTGGGTACTTAGATCTTTAGATCTCGAGTGTCATCTTTTGTTCTTTATTCTTTATTTTTTTTAATTTTTTTTATTTATTTAATCTTGTACTCTGTGGATACTACTGAAAACTGTGAATTTCCTTCGGGATGAATAAAGTATCTATCTATCTATCTATCTATCTATCTAACGCTTTAGCATACACCGCTGCTGTGTTTACAGTGCTCGGAAAAGAGGATCACTTTGCTTCAAGTTCTACTTAGTAAAACTAAATTTTAGTACATATATGTAGATATGCTTCGTACATGTTGTGAAAATATGCTGTAAGAACTTACTAGCAGGTTTTACTTGTAAATATTACTCGATTGTAGCTCCATGCTAACAGTTTAGCATACATGATGAGTCATAGTAGCTCCATGCTAACACTTAAGCATACATTATGTTGAGTCATCTAGCTGCTCTATGCTAACACTTAAGTAAACCATGTTGAGTGATGATAGCTCCTTGCTAACACCTAAGCATGCATTAGGTTGAATCATCTTGTAGCTCTGCGCTAACACTTTAGCATACATAATGAGTCATAGTAGCTGCTAACACTTATACTGTGTTGAGTGATCGTAGCTCCTTACTAGCACTTTAGCATACAATATTTGGTGTGAAAGTAGCTCCGTGCTAACACTTTAGCGTACATGATGAGTCATGGTCGCTCCATGATAACACTGAAGATGCACTATGTTAAGTGACTGTCGCTCCATGCTAACATTTTAGCATACATTATGTTGAGTCATCTAGCAGCTCTATGCTAACACTTAAATCATCAATCATCTTGTAGCTCTGTGCTAACACTTTAGCATACATGAGTCATAGTAGCTCTGTGCTAACACTTACACTGTGTTGAGTGATAGTAGCCCCATGCTGAGAGTTTTGGTACACTGTTAGCTCATTTCCACTATAAAGAGCTGTGCCGTGAAGGGCTGTGCCAGGCTGAGTCCAGCACGGCCCTGTTTGGCCTTGGTGTGTTTCCATTGCTTATGGTACCAGCGGGTCGGCGTCATAGAATTAGAGAGGTGCGCTCGTTGCCATGGAGTTGTTATAGTAACAAGAGGAGCTGTCAGTTGTTAGCCTACATTAGCTTTTTGCCACTTTTTTTAATGGACAAAATCTTGTTTGAATAAAAAACCCACCGGTCAGCGTCAGGCGGGTCGGCCACAGCACTGGTCGGCGGGTCGGCCGCGGCTTGACGCCGACCGGTGCTGCGGCCGACCCGCCTGACGCTGACCGGTGCCGCGGCCGACCCGCCTGATGCCATCATCATCATCTTCACAGATGCTCTGCCATCTGTGCTTAGTGGTCACATTTCCATTTCCATTTGTAAGAAAAATGTAAACTAGGCTACACAACAGAAAAACCCAACAAGCAAATCAATTTCTTCCATAATCTCTCCAGAAACTAATATACTATTAGTTTCTGGAGAGATTATGGAAGAAATTGTACAATATATAATGTTTGTAATTAGTAATAGCCTACTGGCTGAAGGTTTAATGGTTGACACTTGTCACTTGTCAGTTTGTAGCAGCCTGGTTAACTGACATTCTAACGGACCAATCACAAAGGAGATCATATTTAGGCCCGCCTCCGCGGCCCCGTTCTAACCGGGCCAGCACCAGATGTCAAACCGGGCTGAAATCTTTCACGGTTGGTTCCCGGAAACAAGCGGGCTGGTGTAGTAGGAATGAATGCGGAACTGTGAATTTCAAGGCACGGCGCGGCACGGCACTATAGTGGAAAAACGCTATAAATTGATAGTAGCTCAATCCTAACACTTAATCATACATTACGTTGCGTGATCGTAGCTCGATGCCAACACTTTAGCATACATTATTTTGATTGAAAGTAGCTCCACACTAACACTTGAGCATACATGATGAGTCATTGTTGCTTCATGCTAACACTTATACTGTGTTGCGTGATTGTAGCTCCATGCTAACACTTTAGCGACACTATTTTGGGTGAAAGTAGCTCCACGCTAACACTTGAGCATGAACTATGTTGAGTGACAGCAGGCTCCCTGCTAGGTTGACCAGGTAACTTGTTGGTGAACAACCTATGACCTGTTTTAACCGGCTGCCCCTCCAGCCTGCAGAGGTAATCAGTGACAGACTGGACTTGTCTCTGTTTGAGTTGAAAGCGAGCGTCTCCCCAGGCGACCTCGACCGGCCGGTGGAGCCGCCGGCCTCACCTAAAACAAACTGAGCCGTGTTTACCTGCAGCCTGACACCTGCCTTGACCTCCGTGTGTTCTGCTGACCTGCAGAACACACACACACACACACACACACACACATACATACACACACAGCTTTATTTTACCTTAACATGTACTTCAATTTTCTGACTATTTGCCTCATTATTCATTTTGGTTTCCATTTACTGTCTCTTATCCAGTTCAGCTGTGTTTTGTTTCACACATGAATCAAATGTGGCTCATTGAATCCACAAGAGTCTCAGCTTTCCAGTCAAAGCAACTGATGCAGCTCCAAGACTGTTTAGGCCCCAGTCTGCACAAACACACCATTTTACAACAGGCCACAAGAACACATGTGGACTGCAGGCTTTGGGGCCCAAACTGCATGGGATTAGCAGAAGGTGGGCGTGTCTGCAAAGGGGAGAGCCGTGGCTGCCCAGAGAACCCATTTTCATTCACACATCTGGAGGTCAGAGGTCAAGGGACAGTGTTCATGATGTTCACGCTGTGTGTTGGTGCCCCGTTAACCCCGTGTGTCCCGTGTCCCGTCAGATCCAGCCCTATGAGAAGATCCGGGCGAAGGGCCTCCCTGCCAGCATCTCGGCCAGCCTCAACAAGCTGGTGGTGGTGAAGCTGAACGGCGGCCTGGGCACCAGCATGGGCTGCAAGGGCCCCAAGAGTCTGATCAGCGTCCGCAACGAGAACACCTTCCTGGACCTGACCGTGCAGCAGATCGAGGTACACACACACACCAAGCAGCGGTACCGTTAAAGGACAGGTCCGCGTATTTTCTGCAGCCTGGGCCTGGTTTTCCCATTGTTTGGTTGGTTTTGCCTGAAATTTCATCACCCACTTCCCTGCAGAGTGTGTTTAGCTCCAACACGGCGCTCTGCTGGGATCCAGCTCTCTCTGATTGAAGGCTTCCAGCTGCTGCAACACAATGCTCATCCAAGTCAATCTAATATATTTGAACCTGATATTTAAAAAATCAGTGTTGTCAATATATAGGAGAACCTCAGTGGACAGTATCTGTGGAAATGCGGTTTGTAATAATGACAGCAGGTGATTTTACAGCAAAACAAACTGTCAGATTTACTGTTCATGTAGTTTGTGTAAAAATAAAGCAGAATGTTTCAGGTTTAATGCAGAACTGCTTGTCTCTGTCTCTCTCTCTCTTTCCCTGTCTGTCTCTCTGTCTGTCTCTCTCTCAGCATCTGAACAAGACGTACGACACAAACGTGGCGCTCGTCCTCATGAACTCCTTCAACACAGACGAAGACACCAAGAAGATCCTGCAGAAATACACACACCACCGCGTCAAGATCCACACCTTCAACCAGAGCAGGTGCGCACAAAAAAATCAAGTTTACGTTGAAGTTCCTATGAGTTGTGCAGAAATTCATTTGGATAAAATTCAGATGATGTGAGTCTGGCAGAACAAATCATCGTCACAGGTTTTGTGAAGGCTGAAATGATCAGGAGAGTCACTGGTTTGCAAAAAATAAGTTCTCATTTTCATCTTTATTTTCTTTATTTTCAACTAGTTGTTTTTGTTATTTATCAAAAGTACGAAATATTTACTCATTCTAGCTCCACAAGTATAAAGTTTTCCTTGCTTCTCTTTTTAGCATTTGTTGTTATTTTTGATAATTTGTAGACTGAATAATTAATCAAAAAAACTAAACAATAATCAACAGTGAAAATAATCATTAGTTAGTAATAATGATAATAATAATAATAATAATAATAATAATCATGAGTTGCTTTACATTTCACTGCAGTCAGAAAAATTTGGTTTGAATTAATATGAAATCAATGAAATTATAAGAAATAGAAAAGAAATAAGAAATATAAAAATCTGTGCATTAGAAATTGCAAAAAAGTATGTGCATTATGTATAAATATGTGCATTAATCCTAAAAATATTACAATAAATGCAGAAATAAGAAATTGAGCGTCTGTCTTCATGCACCGTGTATGAGTTACTGAGCAGATGTGTGAGTTGAGGTGTGCGGGACGGGACTCGTGTTTCCTCCCTCAGGTATCCGAGGATCAACAAGGAGTCTCTGCTGCCCATTGCCAACGACCTGGGGATGAGCGGGGAGAACAGCGAGGCCTGGTACCCGCCCGGCCACGGGGACATCTACGCCAGCTTCGCCAACTCGGGCCTGCTGGACCAGCTCATCGCCGAGGGCAAGGAGTACATCTTCGTGTCCAACATCGACAACCTGGGCGCCACCGTCGACCTGTCCATCCTCAACCACCTGATGAGCCAGCCGGCCGACCGCCGCTGCGAGTTCATCATGGAGGTCACCGACAAAACCCGCGCCGACGTCAAGGTCCGTCTGCGGCCGCTTTTAGTCCACGTGGAATAAAAAAAACTAACCTGCTACCAAAACTAGACCTCCAACTAAATATAAACTTAATTAACACTTAACCATTTTAAAGAAAATAAATACTGAAGAAAATATACTGAAAGTGAAATAAAAATTATGACAACTCACTAATCAGCTACATAATAAAATGATACATAATTAAAAGTATAAAGAATGAGCAGGGACGCCCTGATACATGATTCACGATACTTTGGCATTGTGTAATTATTTTGATTTTTTCTTTTTTGTAAGTATTCAATATTGTGCAATTTTGGACAAAGTTACATTTTTTTAATTTTACAATTACTGTAATTAATTTAAGTTTAAGAAATGAAATTTAAAAAAAATACATAAATAATTGACTTAAGTAAAAAAGTAAAAGAAAGTTAAAAGAAAAATTTAACCAATAATAAGGATGTCACCTACTATGTAAATATGTTTTCTGTATATTTTGATGCAGCAAATATATTGTAATTTAATTTAATTGTACTTTAATTGTAACATAATTTTTTTAATTATATAAATACTAATATATTTATTTATTTATTTATTTTCCACTTAATTTGATTCAGTTTGATCCAACTATTGATTCTGGGTCAGCATGGCAAAACAAAAATCATCAGACAAAACTGAATGGATCTTTAAAAAATGCTGATCTATAATATTGGGCTCAAACGATTAGTTGAGTAAACGATTGACTGAAAATTAATCAGTCATGTTTTCTGGAGCTGATTAATCGTTTTAGTCATTTGTCAAGTAAAAATTCCCTAAAATCCAGTGTCTTATTCCAGCTCCTCTGAGATCCCTGAGATTACCTTCCCTTTCTCCGTTCATATCTTTATAAAATTAATATTTGGCGTTTTTTGGCTGCTAGTCAGACTGAGGAAGATTTTTGAAGACACGACTTTGAGCTCTGATCACTTCCCATCAGACTTGGGCTTTATTTTTCACACATTATATTATTACTGTATGATGTAAAGGGCCAGTGTTCCCCGTGTCTCAGGGCGGTACGCTGATCCAGTACGAGAACCACCTGCGGTTGCTGGAGATCGCTCAGGTGCCCAAGGCTCACGTCGACGAGTTCAAGTCCGTCACCAAGTTCAAGATCTTCAACACCAACAACCTGTGGATCTCGCTGCCGGCCATCAAGAGGCTGCAGGAGAAGAACTCCATGGACCTGGAGATCATCGTCAACCCCAAGGTCAGAGCGGCTCCAGGCCCTAAGCTCCAGGCCCTGAGCTCTGGCCTGACGCTTGGCGGCCAATGTCTCAGGCAGGGTCAGATAGTACATGTGGAATAGTATTAAATTGTACATGTGAAATGGTATTAAATAGTACATGTGAAATAGTGTAAAACAGTACACATAGTACATGTAAAATATTGTCAAATAGTTCACATGGTACATTTGAAATAGTATCAAATAGTACATGTGAAACGTGTCAATAGTACACATGGTACATGTGAAATAGTATGAACCTTTAAGCTTCTTGTAATAATTTATAAAATGTGCCAAAAAGGGAAAATAGAAATCATCATCTGGTGCTGTAGTTTATCAGCATGTTTACACTCGTTTGTAGTTGTTTTTATTTTAATTAATGTATTTATTTTGGTGCACTTTTTATGGTTATTTGTTTTTGAGTTTTTTTTTTTTTTAAATAATATAATAATGTCAAGTAAACAGTTAATTCAAAGCATGGTTAGTGTTAAATTTACTGTAAATGAATGCCAACTCTATGATACCTGAGCCGTAAGGCTCAGTGTGGGTCGGCTCACGGCGGGACGTCCCGGCTCGGTTCAGTCTGAGTGTCTGTCTCTGCAGACTCTGGACGGCGGCCTGAACGTCATCCAGCTGGAGACGGCGGTGGGCGCCGCCATCAAGAGCTTCGACAACGCCATGGGCATCAATGTGCCACGCAGCCGCTTCCTGCCGGTCAAGACGTCGTCCGACCTGCTGCTGGTCATGTCCAACCTGTACACCCTGGACGCCGGCTCGCTCACCATGAGCAAGAAGAGGGAGTTCCCCACCACGCCGCACGTCAAGCTGGGCAGCTCCTTCACCAAGGTGGGCGGAGACAGACAAACTGGAATTTCTCTTCTGAGAAATTTGGCTGAATTATCTCTGAAACCCTTTGAATCCTGAGCAACCTGAGGAAACTCGAGGTGTGATGATGGAAGGAGTCTGCACGTACTTCCTGATGCTGGTTTGTTGGTCAAGTTGATTTGAGACAAAATGAAATAAGCGACAGAGCAAAACATCGACCAACAGACGTTTTTCTACCGTCGCACGATACACATTGTCATATCCCACAGCCCTAGTTTCTCGCTTATTTTGGAGTCATTTACAGTTGAGTTGCTCACCGCCTTCACCCGTGTCTTTGAAAAACAAAATCAAATGAATCTGCTCAGGTTTCAAACGGTGGTGGGAAATGTGAGAAAACACCTTTACAAAATAAATGTCAGTCGAGCTACAGCTCCATGAACCAGGTTTGGAGGTTTCAGACTTTCCAGACTTTTTTTTTTTTTTTTTTGACTTGCTCAGGATCTGTTGAACATTAATAATCCTTTTTTTTTTTTTTTTTTACATTCATTTGTTGCTTTTTATTGTTTGTGTTTTTAGTTCATATGAAGCACTTTGAATCTCCTGCTGCATGAAATGTTCTCAAGAAAGAAACTGGCTGGACTTTTTTTTTTTTTTTAACAGAGTGAGATCTCTGCTTCCTCTGCCAGTGACTTTATAAAACCTTCTCCAGCTGCTGATGTGTGTGTGTGTGTGTGTGTGTGTGTGTGTGTGTGTGTGTGTGTGTGTGTGTGTGTGTGTGTGTGTGTGTGTGTGTGTGTGTGTGTGTGTGTGTGTGTGTGTGTGCATGCGCAGGTCCAGGACTTCCTGACGAGGTTTGAGAACATCCCCGACATGCTGGAGCTCGACCACCTCACCGTGTCCGGAGACGTCACCTTCGGCAAGAACGTCACACTGAAGGTACGACCGCTGCAGCAGAGACTGTGGTGACGTAAAGACGCCGCGACATGGACTCTTACTTTGTTGAAATGATGTATTTCCTGTTGAAACAGGAAGTTTGGGGCGGGACACGGTGCAGGGAAGGATCATTCACAAACGCAAACCAACAGGATGTCAGTTTGGGAGAGAAACACTTTTATTTTGAAGGGACAGGTGGATGAGAGAGGATGTTTAAAGATTTGTGAAGGTTTAATGGTTGAAGTTTTAGTGCAGGATGATGATGTCACTGTTTAAGATGCTCTGTTTGACAGGACGTGGAGGTCATGTGACGTCATTTCATGGGGACTTTAAGAAACCATTAATGTGATAACAATGTACACCGTATAACATAATAATCCAGTTAAGGTGATAAAATTCCTGCAAACATAATAAAAGATACCTGCCATTCGTTTAATGCGTTTTCACCGTTAATGTAACAATTATTACATTAATAGGAAACTCGAACATTTCAGTTTTCAAAAATATCTGAACTTATATCAACATCTCATCATTGAAAAGGGTTTAAATCGTTTAAAGAAAACAAACTATAAATAAATGTGTTTCTCTCTCTCTCTATATGTGTGTGTGTGTGTGTGTGTATACATGTGTATATACATACATAAATACATACATATCTATATACACAGAGAGCCAGCGAGAGATATGAAAGTACTGTCATTTGTTTGACGTGACTTTTTTTAAAAAAATAAATATACAAACTTCCTATCCCATAAATACTGGGATGAATTACATAATTACATTAACAGGAAGATTGAAATGTCCAGTTTTGAAAAATGTAATAATTAAACTGATATCTAACTATCAGTCAAAATCCAACAGAAAACTTTGATCCGTTCCCAGGTGTGTATGGAGCTGTGCAACTCCAGTATAATATCCATTAATATGATAATTATTACGTTAACAGGAAAAATATATAACATTAATGGTAGTTATCTTTTATTACATTAACTGGATTATTATGTCAGTGCACATTATTATGACATCAGTGGTTTATTATGTCAGTGGGAAGTTTTTAAATGGACGGGACTCGAGGCCTCGTCCAGTTTGCAGACATTTAACTTCACAAACTCCCTCAGGGTTCACTAAATAAAAAAAAAACAAAAACACACGTTTAGTTTCCTAAAACAAATGGGAACCGGGTCTTGTTGTTGTTGATATTATCATAATCTTCTTTGTTGGTGTTGGTTTCTGTGGTTAAAGTGTTATTTTTGGATTAGGTGGTGAGGTGGAGGTGAACTGAGAGATATAAATATTAGTAATACAGATATGAACAGGCTGTGTGTCGTCCTCCAGGGGACGGTGATCATCATCGCCAACCACGGCGACAGGATCGACATTCCCGCCGGCGCCGTGCTGGAGAACAAGATCGTCTCAGGAAACCTGCGTATCCTCGACCACTGAGGCCTTCTGGGAAAAACAGAGAAGCCATTTGCACCTTTGAGAGACTTGAGGAGGACGCCGCCTGCCCCCCGCCGGCCGGCAGGACTGTTACAGGGGAGGCGGCGGCGGCGGCGCTCGCTCCCCTCCGAGTTTCCCTCCGGTCGCTCCGGAGGCTCCTGCTGTTACGGCGCCGCGGCCTCCCGCCGTGTCGCTTCAATAAAAGTGCAATATGGGTTTTCCTGCATCGTGTTCCAGTTTCTTCATTCTGTGTTTCTCAACCTGTGGTGCGGGGATCCCCCAGGGGTCCTCAAGGGTCTTCCTCAGCAAAATGAGGAAGTTTAGGTGCTTTTCACAAGCATTTAAACACAAGAATCTGACCTTTAACTACAATCACTTGAGTCATTATACTTTAGTCGCTTTTTGAAAGTGGCCATTTATGTATTTTTTTTCCCCCCTCATTATTTCTTGTTAATTTGTCACCAATCACCTTTTCCCCATGATTTTGAAAGAAATCAAGTGAATTTACTGGAGAAAAATTAGCAAAAAACATATTGAATAAGCACCCAGATATTTTTGTGGTGTCTTGTGAATTGACCCTTTGAAACCTGAGCAAATTCGCTTGATTAAAAAAAAAAAAAAAAAAAAAAAAAAAATGGAAAATAGGTGTTTAGCAAAAAAGCAAAAAAATACCATATAAATAATAAAAATTTGGGGTAAAAATACAGGAAAATTACTTGTAAATTAGAAAAGAAATTCCTAAAAATGAGTGGGGGAAAAAAAACAAAAACTATTTCTAATTATTGAGACGTCAGACCGGTGGAGCTGCAGCGACTTACATTTCTTCTGCTTCTTTTCACAAGAATTTAAATTACAGTGAAATTAAATTACAGTTGTGCTGTCGGGCCACTGGAGGAGTGTTTCATTTTTTTTGTTGTTTTTTTTAACCTTTAAGCTCAGAAGTCAAAGTTAAAAAAAGAATCTTAAGGGTTTTTTTTTTTTCCGGATAAGCGGCAGAAGATGGATGGATGGGGTTTTTTTAGTCAGAAAAATGAAAAAGGCAATTTTTGATATTGTACAATGTACATTTGGTTGTTTCTTTTTCCTGTTTTAAAATATAAATTATTGATTTGCAGGGAAAGTGAAGGACAGTTTTGGATTTTTTCAAATCAGCGATGGTTCAAATGGAAAATATAAAACAGCCAAATGACAGCGGCAACATGCAGAGCGGAGAGTTTTCTCCTGGACTGCTTTTTGTCAGAGGAAAACATTTTTCATCTTGTGACCAGAAACCAACAACCGCTTTCCTGAACACAATCAGACCAATCAGACCACTGCCTCGCAAACATCAACACACACTAACAGAATGATTTTATTGTTGTTGTTTGGCTTTTTTTTTGTCATTTTCTTCATCCACAAGAATAATAATAATAATAATAATAATAATTAAAAAACAAAAAAAACAGACGGAGCCCGAGACGCAGATCGCAGCTCATCCGTCATGGACAGTGTTGAGGTGTTTTAGGTGGAATTTTCCTTTAAGACAAACAGACAGACAGCAGCTCCATCATCCTGCTTTTATTTTAGAAACGGGTCGAAGGATTCAAGACATTTTCAGATCTCACGCATGCTGTCACTTGCTCAGTCACACACTCTCTCTCTCTCTCTCACACACACACACACACACACACACAGAGTGGTATCGTAGGCACTCAAACAAACAGTTGACTGTCGTGGAGCTCAGGTGTGAAACCAGAAGCAGGCACTTGTGCAGCAGCAGCAGCGCGTCTGGCTGTCGGTGCTTCAGCTCGTCCTGCAGGAGGAACCTGACAGACGGAGTTTTGGGTCGGAGCTCGGCTGATCGGGCTGCTTCCACAAAAAAAAAATAAAAAAATAAAAATAAAAATCCACCTGAGCAGCTTCCTTTGATTTCTTTCAAAAACATGGGAAAAAGGCAAACACACCACTTGACAAGAAATGACACAAAATCTGCAAGAAATTAGTACAAAAGTTACAAGGAAATAACTCAAAAATTAGTAATAAAAAAAAAATAAAATAAAATAAAATTAAGGAAATGACCTGAAATGCAACAAAAAAGGCCTGATAATTTGTCAAAAAAAAAAAAAAATCCTTTAACATAATTTTAAATATACAGCCGTAATAGTTTTTGTGGACATTTTCTGTAGGATTTTGTAAATTCTGTAAATTTTTAGGTATTTTTTTTGCAACTGCAGGTCATCTTCTTGTAACTTTTTACTAATTTCTTGCAAATTTTCAGGTCACTTCATGTGAAGTTGCTCATTCTCCTCGTTTCATGTTTTTCAAAGAAGTCAGTCAGTCGTCTGCTCGGGTGTCAGAGGGTTAAAAGCTCAACAGCAGAAACGTGACGCCGCTCGGCTCTCAGGGCGTTAAAGCTGCACTGGATGACACTGCTCTCTGGCGACACCTAGTGGCGGCAAGAGGTAACGCCTGATGTTTCAAAGACTACATTACCCAGACACCCAGGGTTCCCACTCCTCAGCTTTACACAGTTTATAATTTTTGCAAGATCTCATGAATATTTCCAAGTATTTTCAAAAGTACCAGGTGTTTTCTATGATTGGAAAACGAGTCGATAAATTTCCAGGTTTTCCAGGACGTGTGGGAACCCTGCCGCCAAACGTGAACTGATGTTGCATTCAAGTCGCCTCAGAAAAACGTGATGTTGTCTCACTGCTACAGTTTGGAAGCTTTTATCTGATCTTGGACATTAGTGGATTCTCTTTAGTGTTTCCATCCACCACAGTTCAAGTGGGAAAACCCAGAGCTACAAAAAAAAAATCCCACAGGTAGAGCTTATCGGAGGGTAAAACTCCACAGTTTGCCCTCCCGGGACTTCAAAATAAAACCGTTATGGCGTGAACACACAGTGAAGGGCTTGTTCTTAGTGTTTAAGGGAAGTTTCAGGTTTAAAATGAAAATCTTGTCCAATGCAGCTTTAACTCTGGACTCTGAGGCGACTGTTCATAAAAAGGCAGAAACACGTGAAAAATGATTTTTTTTTTTTTTTTTGTCCGTGTTCAAACAGCCGGCAGATGTTCCGCTCTGCTCCGTGTTTCCAGCCTCAGAAAAGACAGAAATCTCAGGCTCATGCATATTAAAAATACAGTAGGGAGAAGCTCCGTGAGTCAAAGTCAGTCCAGCCAGTCGTCATGCACCCAAACCCCCCACCCTCCTCCCCGTCCCCCTCCTCCCGGCCCCTGCAGGCGTCCAGGCCGACCTGCCGCCCCGCCCCGTCCCGTCCGCTCGCTCGCTAACAGTGTTTGTGCACAGCTGAGGAAAGTTCATGTGTGTGATCAAAGAGTCGAGGGTTCAGGTGTTTCCGGAGCGGCTGAAGAGTTCAGGTCCAAAACGACAATTTGTGCTCGACGGACAGACGTCATGTTTTCACAGTCTGGATGCTGTAAATTTTACAACTCTGGAATTTTGGGGGAAATTTTCGCCCCAAAGAAAAATGGATCTGTAGCTTTTAGGACCTGAACCCTTGAGCGGCTCGTCCACGTCCGGATCCGTCTCAGCGAGTTCCTGCACAGCTCTGCACCGCAGGAGCAGCTCTGGAAACTAAACTCATGTTTTTTTTTTCCAGGTCTTGGATAGTTTGGAAACTGCAGAAGAAGCCTGGAAAACCGAGTTCTGTCCCAGTAGACACGACTTTGCTTTTTTGTTGTGGCCGTGTGATAGCCCAAGTATTGTGATATCTGTCGTGAAGAAAACTTTAAATGGATATTATAGCCATTTAGTACCATATTTATATCAAGAACTGAACGTGTGCTGCCTTCAGTCGCCGATGAAGAAATGTCTCACTCCTCTGGTCATCTCTGATTCAAAAAGAGAAAAAGAGGCTCCACACTTTGAGCAAAACTCTGTCAAAAGTTTAAGTCTAGTCGTGTTAAGTATGTTTGACAATTCTGTGTTCTGCTGTGATTTTTTTTAACTTTAGTGAGGTGGAGGCTTCAGGTGAGCCAGCTGCCTCTCCCTGCACTGGATGTTATTCGCTCTCTTATATTTTAAATTGTGCAAAACTAAAACCAAAAGTACAGAAGTTCAGTTTACAAAGCTCACACACGTCATGCTGCATCATCCAGGTCTCCAGGCTCCGGCTGCATGTTTATGCTGCTGTTTGATTTAAGTCGGACTGAAATCATTTACAACCTGAGTGTGTCTGAGCCACACCGAGTCAGAAAACCACGGGCGCCACCACAGTCGGTGTTTTGCTGTCAGCACTCTGTCTGAAGACAGGCGGGGCTGAAAATCTACTTAAAACGCAGTTAAAAAGTATAAAAGTGAATGTTTTCTGACTGTGCACGATGTGAGCAGCCATGATGATGAGACATCAGAGCTTTCAGAGGTCCGAGTAACTCTGTGAACCCAAGTTCTGTGTGACACCTGAACGCAGCATCGGTTCTTCCTACATACACCTTTTTGCATAAACATGCTCTGATCATAAAACTGGATCCTGGAGATTTGGATTATCCCGTGTGTGAGCTTTTTGCTGTTGATCCGTTCAATTATGGAGATTAAATTATGGAGTTGTCAGCTTTTTACCACTGGATAAAGATGGCTGGTGTTTTATGATAAATGAGTTCACCATGAAGACACAACTTTTCCTCATCAGGGAGTGGAAGCAGCACACGGTCAGTATCTGATATAAACGCCATCCATTATGGGTGAAATATCCCTTTAAAGTGTCCCAGCTGCTGCCAGTGGAAGCAGCCAGGTGCGCTCGAGGTTTGAGGTTTGAGGTTTGAGGTTTGGGGTTTGTGGAGCTGAAAAGCAGAGAGGAGGTGCAGGAACCCGGCTGATCAGAGATGAGGACACACGGTGGCAAAAGCTGCAAATCATCTCTCATCACCTGCAGAGGTTCGCTGAAAAAAATCATTTAGCATAACAGAATATGTTGGTGTGATCATTCCTCACCCCGCGCCCCGTGAGATTTTATAAAATCCCTTTTAGCTTCTTGTGTGCGGCGTCCTGCGAACACGCCGCGGTGCACAACAGTCTGAAGACGACAGAAAAATAAATTACCCTCCATTTCTTTAACACGACCTACGACCTCGGCTCCCTCTAAAAACCGTCGCTAATAATTTACTATTTATTGAATCCATAGATCACTTCTGTAGAATTGCACACAGTGAGATGAGGTGACAGTTTGTCAGGAGGCTCTGTGATTCTGCTAACGTCCTGCAGGTGGAGCTGCTCGGGACGCCCCGGCTCGCCGCTCATGTCCGGGTTTTTGTTTTTTGTTTTGTTTTTTTTTTATTTTTGGTCCCTCTCCGGCCTCCTCCGTCCCGGCCGGTGTCCTCTGCCGTCGGGCCAGAGCTTGGTCCACCGTGGCGGGGCTGAGCGCTCCTCCTTCTGACGGCGCGGGGCGGGGCGGGGCGGGCGGAGCGTCGCCTCCTCCTCCTCCTCCATCACCTCTTCTGCTCCCAGATCTCGGCCATGTTGAGGTCGAGCCGCTCCAGGCTCCTCAGCGCCTGGACGTTCTCCGTGTAGAAGGCCACGTCCACCACCACCAGCCTGCAGCCACACGCACACAGTCAGCTCTTTCAAAATAAAAGCCGGCCCACTGACTCCTGGGCCTCAAAGGTTTCAGTTTCCCTCAACAAAATTCACAAGCCTCATTTCTTATTTCTGCATTTATTGTTGAGGTGTGGCCCAACACATTAGTCCACTGATTCTTGAGAATTTGGATAAATCACGTCCCACTAAGAAAAATGCTATTTCTGCTGGAAATTTACAACATTTTAATGAATAAAAGAATCAAGGGCATAATCAGGGGGTCCTTTGCACATTTGTAAGGGTCTTTTATAGGTTTATTTTTAATTTGTATTAATTTAATGATTATATGTTGGCCCATGGCCTACAAAACCAGTTGTCCTCGGATAGGAGATAATCATTTCAACTTGATTAAAACAACAAAAAGTAATAATTTCATTGAATAATATCTTTACCACATGAAAGAGTACATCATAATATGTATTAAAAACTACAAACGATGGGTTTTGAACAATATTTACTATTATTTTGTGGTTGCTCAAAATGTGTCCCAGATATTCGTCACCACCGTCAGATATTTATTTAAAAAATAATAATAAAAAAACTACAAGGTCAGTTACATTCCTGAGGAGCCCTTTTCAAATCTTCAGCTCTACTGCATGCTTCAAGACCACTCAGGCTCCTGGAAGTTTGCTATTTTCTCTTAAATCTCTTCATATTTTGGGACACTTCTACTGTCACAACCATAACATGTCAACACCGTCACTTCTGTATAAAAAAGATTAGATTATGGAATCAATGTATACTTTTTAAGAAGAGGTCTGATGCAGGTAGCAACAGGGGGGAAACAAGCTGGCTAATGTGAACAACTCATGCTTATCATGTGAAAGAGCAGGTTTTTGTCACCACCGTCAGACGTCACCACCGTCAGGTTTTCTGTCTGACGGTGATGACTGAAGTCCGAAAAATGCTTATAACAGAGCTCAGGATTCTTATTTTTTGTACCAAATAGTTAAATAAAGTTGTTAAGCAAGAAGCCATTGACTTGAGTGGTATAAATTTTGGAAATGTATGTTTTAATGAGGCCACTGTCACCACCGTCAGATTAGTGTCACCACCGTCAGAGGCAGTTATATTGGTTTTAAATGAATATGCTTACAATATGTCTCTTTGGTGCTGTTGAGTTATTAAAGAAATAGTCTCTTTAATACAAAAATATGTTTTTCAAATTAAAAAAAAAAACATTACGGTGACGGTGCTGACAAAAACAAAGTAGCCTAATAACCGGGAAAACGCCTATTTTATGAAAAAAATGCAAAATGAGGAGGTTGCACCGGTACATTGCTGAACAGCCAAGACCTTGGCCTATAATGATAAACCTTCAGATTTTGTAATTTAACGCACTTTTTTTTTTTCAAAATTAAAACCTGTTTTATCCAAATTCCCAAGAATCAGTGGTGTGTGTGTGTGTGTGTGTGTGTGTGTGTGTGTGTGTGTGTGTGTGTTAGCATGTACCCGTGCTGCGGTCCCCCGTCGTTGACCACTCCCAGCCGGGCGAGTTGCCTCTTAAGGTGCATCTTGAAGCTGGCGTTGATCCTCAGAAACAGCATCTGCACAGGGAACAGACCGATCAGAGAGCGCCCTCCTCTCCCCGAGCCTCTGATGGTCATGTGACCTCACCTGCGTCTGCTCATGTGGTCGTGTGACCTCACCTGAGTCTGCTCATGTGGACGTGTGACCTCACCTGAGTCTGCTCATGTGGACGTGTGAGCTCACCTGCGTCTGCTCCTCGGGCAGCAGCTCGTAGATGGCCTCGTGCATTTTGGACATCTGCTTGCAGACGTTCCGGAAGCAGGCGGAGGGCATCGGGGCCTTCACCTCGTACTGCTGCAACAACACAGATTTTTACCCAGAGTGCATCGCTCTACTGTCGCCGCGTGCGTCCTGAAGGAGTCAAACCCCCCCGAGCCTGATCGGGTTTGGGCCGTGGAGCTGCACTTGGAATGCAAACTTTTAAAAGATTAAATTGTCTTTTCTATTCTTTCCTGTTAGTTCAGGGGCTTAACGGAGGTCAAAACTGTCTCTTTGCATCATAAAACTGTACAGAACAACCGTTTAAAGGAATAGTCCAACTTTTTGGGCAAAATCCCCTTTTTCTGACTGCCACAGACTGAGACAAGTTGTTGTTGTATGTCCAGTCCACATGATCCACTGTGGAAACCAGCCTAGAGTTGCTTTAAGGGTTTTTTTTCCACTTCAACAAATCCAGGCTAACAACTCCCATAGACTTCAAGTATTTATGCTAAGCTAACCAAAAATGCTACCCATAGAAACTGAACCACTGGATGTGCAGAGGTGGGGATTTTGCCCAAAAGGATGGAGTTCCTTTCACAGCCAACGACAAACTTAAAATGGTACGTTCTGAGTTGTTTCCTGCAGTTGTTTGGGATGTTCTCACTGCTAATGAGACGACTGAGATCTTTTCGGGTTATTTGGGCAAAATAAAGTGAACTAAAAGGACAGAACGTGCTAAATGGCTCCAAACAGGTTTGGTGTTAAAAGCAGAAACGCGACTGTACCTTGGATAAAGCCTTCTCAAACAGACTGTCCATGATGGCCACCAGCTTAGCTGAGATCTCTGCTATGTGATCGTTGTAATCCTGCAAACACACACACACAAATCAAAAAAATCAGTGAGATGCCGTCAGAGTGCAGGTGGTCAGTTTCAGGCCAGGTGATGTGTGAAGTGTGTGTGCTCGTGTGTGTCGCCTCGCCTTGGTGATGTGGTCGAAGTGGCGCAGGACGCTGTACTGCTTGGGCTGCAGTTTGGTCTCAAAGTGAGCTCTGATCACAGGAATGTAGTGAACCACCAGCTGGAGGCAGCGGGACGCCAGCGCTGCACACACACACACACACACACAGAGAGAGAGAAAGAGAGAGCGAGAGAAAGGTAAGTCACCAACTAGTGAAAATTAATCTCACATTAATGGGAAATTTGTACAAACTGACAGTCAGAATCAGAAATACTTTATTGATCTGAGGTGAAAACTGGATCAGCTGTAGTTGCTATGCAACATCACGTCAGGAAAAGAAATCAAATTTAGCTGGAACTTTCAAATAAAATGATTTCAGCTGTCATTTCACGAGATTTTAATTAGAACAGTAACTGATTTATAACAACAGGACTGTGTTCAAAAACTATTTTACCATATGAGACTGTTGATTGACGATAAGAAAATTGTTACGAATCTAAATAAATGTAATCACTGAATTATTGCCCGGCTCCTGTTGTGGTTTTGTAATTTCATCCTACCAATGTGCTGAGCAGCCAGCTGGGCCCTTTGGTTTCAATGAGAAATGCTAAAAATACTAAGAAAACATTTACATCCACACAGCGAGATGCAAATTTCCTGCTAAAAAAAACAAAACAACTCTAATCTGTCAGGTGAGCATCTTTAAAGCAGCACTAGGCTGCATATTAACGTAACAATACACACATGCTGCCAGCAAAACCTAACACAGGCTGTGTGTATCATGACTGAAGCAGGATGACCCGCCGAGCTGGGTGGGAGTTTGTCTCCATCCCAGCTGTGGTACTGACAGAAAACAGCGTCCAAACACCACAAGCTGACCTCATGTGAACTTGTGAAATGTGCAAATTCAAGCAGCGAGCGGACGAGCTGCTGCCTGATGCAGCTTTAATGTAAACCCGAGCACAGAGACTGTCTGTGGTGCGCCGCGTGCAGACAGACGAGTTACCCAGGTTTTTGGTGGTGATGGTCTTGAGGCCGACGACCTGCAGCGCTCCGGCTCCCAGGACGAGCTGGCAGCTCCGAGAGTTGAAGTGCTGCAGGAGAGAGGATGACAAACTGGAGTTAAGCCAAAAAAAAAAGAATGTCTTCATGATATGAAAGCAGAAAAGGAAGACACTCTCAGCATCTCAGTGACAGTGGCTGACAGCTTTACTGGATAAATCACTAAAACACTGATTACTGAAGCTATAATCAATTGACTTTGTGCTTCCTGACTCATCATGTCAGCAGATGGGCTGTAACACACTCTGCTGCCACCTCCATCCAAGACGACGTTTCTTAAACACTCCTCAGGTCAAATGAGGAGCCCAAACCCAGAGCGACCGTCTGCTGGAGAGCCTCGATATCTGCACTGACTGTGACCTGATGGAAATGGATGCTTTTTCTGTTCCTTGTCCTAACTTCTTTGTTGATATCTGCTGTTACAAATGAAGCTGCTGCTGATGCACTAAAAGTAGAAACCCTGGCAGACAATAAAGTATAATCAATCAATCAATCAATCAAACGATGGGCTGGGAGTCAGTGGCTCTCCAACCTCACACACACACACACACACACGATGCATCACCAGACTGAGGGTGCTTTCAGACCTGTGGCCCGTTTGCTTTGTTCGGATTCAGGGGCTAAATCGATACAGTTGTTTCGTTTTTCGTTTGGGGCGTTTGTGTTCACAGGGCGACCGTCTGTAGCGGTTCAAAGCTGTAAACAAATGCCATGCGCGAACCAGCTGTTCTCTCATTGGTCAGAAATTACCCCGAAAGAAGAAGTTTCCTCTTCCGTTCTTACCCCGGAAAAACAAAAACCATGGAGCATCTTCAGCGTGTGGCTAGTTTGTTTCTCTGTGTTTCTGTGGTTAATGTACTGGTGTTCTGTAACCGAGGAAAACATCCCGTTCTACCCGGAATCAAGATTACGCAGGGAAAATAATATCATACTGCATCTACTGAGAAGAAGACGTGCCGCGACAAGGAATCGCCGACGAAGATGGGCTCTGGCACTGGTTGAACCTTATGAATAAGTTGTGTTGGTTGCTGTGTCGATTATGTTCTCACTGCAAACGAACCGCTCCAGGGTTCAAATGGAAGCGAGCTGAGACCACCTCTTCTAGGCGATCTCGGCCCGCTTGTTTTGTCCCGCATCCGAGCGCGATTGCTGTGTTCACGTATGTCCAAACGAACCGATCTTTAGGGGGAAACGCTCCATGTTTCGGAACAACTGCTCCAAACGGGACAGGTCTGAAAGCACCCTGAAACTGATTCTGTAATGTTTTCCGTCGTCGTGCTGTGGGCCCGTTTGAGGCGCAGGCTGCAGCTCTGACCTTGAGCAGGTCGGACAGGCGGGTCAGCATGTCGGTGGTGATGGACGGGATGTCGTTCACACACTGACAGTACTCCAGAAAGATCCGGATCAGCAGCAGAACCGTCCTGAAGACAAGAGAAGACTGTCAGAGCCACAGCGAGGAGGACAGTTCACGTTTAGAGCTTTTGTTCAGGTCAATTTCGAGATAAAGTATTTATTTCTTCAGACTTTCATGTCTTTGGATTTGGTGTTGTATGTCGGGACGGTGCAGGCAAATTTTCCATTTCCAGACTTTCCAGACCTTCGCAGGAACCCTGGTTATTATTCCCAGAGATAAACTGGTTTGCATGTCCACTAAATTCCTTGAATAACGGTTAAATTAGACTCCGTGCACACACTCACCCTACAACGGCGTATTTCTGTCCGTCCACAAGCAGAAACTCACTGGGCTTCCTGTCGTCTGGACCTGCAGACAAAACCAGCTCAAGTAAAAAAATGTTTCCTCTGGCAGGTCAGGAGCTGTAATGTTGTTTTGTTTGTTTCTGAGCTGAGATGATTTTATTTACTGACACATCAAACATCACTAAACATTTATAATATTAAGTATTTCCACGAGTCTTCACTTTACAGAGCAGCAGTATTGATATGTGCTCTATATTTTAAAGACAAAAGAAGTTGCGGTTGTTTCGAGGAAATCAGTATTTCCTCATGAATATGCAAATTTAAGCAGCAGCATGATCCAAAATGTAGTCAAGATCTAAAATACATCACACCCGAGCAGCTTCAGTGATGCTGAGGAGCTACAAGGTGGAGTGATGCTGCGTTCAGGGTACCTGGGGTTTGGCACTGTGGTGGAGTTAAACGTATGTGTAGGGATGGTGCGTTTAGGGAACCTGTGGCCTTGTGCTCTGGTAGTGTTAGTTGTATATGGCAGGGTGTTGCGTTCAGGGTACCTGGGGTTTTGCGCTCTGGTAGTATTAGTTGTACATGGAAGGGTGCTGCGTTCAGGGTACCTGGGGTTTGGCACTGTCAAAGTGTGTGTAGGTATGGTGCGTTCAGGGTACCTGGGGTTTTGCGCTCTGGTAGTGTTATCCTGCCGTCAGCGATGGAGTTGACCAGATCCTGGAACTCAGCGGGAACCTCGGCCTGCTTCCAGCGCTCGTTGTCCAGCAGGAGGCTGCAGGGACACGACAACAACACAATAAAAACAACAACAACACACCAACAACACAGTCAGGATGCTGCCGGTGTTTCCACGGGACACACAAACTCCACACATTCAAACTAAAGCTGGGACTGCAGTTTTCTGATCGCTCCTTATGAGCTTTTCTCCCATGTAACACACAAACTCACACTGTCAATCAATCTTCACTCTGCCATGATGTGCTCAGAAAATGTCATATGTTCCAAAA